>NW_027310575.1:0-63862 GCF_047496795.1 Chiloscyllium punctatum
CGCTTTTCTCCTCTTTCTCCTCTTTCTCCTCATTTCTCATGTTTTCCACTGTTTTCTCCTGTTTTCTCCTCTTTTCTACTGTTTTCTACTGTTTGGTACTCTTTTCTACTGTTTTCTACTGTTTTGTATTCTTTTCTCCTTTTTATCTACTTTTCTCCTCTTTTTCCTCTTTTCTTCTGTTTTCTCCTCTTTTCTCTGTGTTCTCCTGGGTTCTCCACATTTCTCCTGTTTTGTCCTCTTTTCTACTGTTTTATCCTCTTTCTCCTCTTTCCTCCTCTTGTCTCCTGGGTTTCTCCACCTTTCTGTTCTTTTCTCCTCGTTTATCCTCTTTTCCACTCTTTTGTCCTGTTTTCTAATCTTTTCTCCTTTTTTATTCTCTTTTCTCCTCTTTCTCCTCTTTCTCCTCATTTCTCATGTTTTCCACTGTTTTCTCCTGTTTTCTCCTCCTTTCTACTGTTTTCTACTGTTTTGTACTCTTTTCTACTGTTTTCTACTGTTTTGTACTCTTTTCTCCTTTTTTTATCTACTTTTCTCCTCTTTTTCCTCTTTTCTTCTGTTTTCTCCTGTGTTTTCCTCTTTTCTCCTGTTTTATCCTCTTTTCTACTGTTTTATCGTCTTTCTCTTCTTTCTCTTCATTTCACCTCTTTTCTCCTCTTTTCTCCTGTTTTTTTCCTCTTTTCTCCTGTGTTCTCCTGTGTTCTCCTCTTTTCTCCTGTTTTCAAATCTTTTCTCATTTTTTATTCTCTTTTCTCCTCTTTCTCCTCTTTCTCTTCATTTCACCTGTTTTCTCCTCTTTTCACCTGTTTTCTCCTCTTTTCTTCTCTTTTCTCCCTGTTTTATCCCCTTTTCTACTGTTTTATCCTCTTTCTCCTCTTTCCTCCTCTAGTCTCCTGGGTTTCTCCACCTTTCTGTTCTTTTCTCCTCGTTTATCCTGTTTTCCACTCTTTTCTCCTGTTTTCTAATCTTTTCTCCTTTTTTATTCTGTTTTCTCCTCTTTCTCCTCATTTCTGCTGTTTTCTCCTCTTTTCTCCTGTTTTCTCCTCTTTTCTACTGTTTCCTCCTGTTTTCTAATCTTTTGTCCTCTTTTATTCTCTTTTCTCCTCTTTCTCCTCTTTCTCATTATTTCTTCGGTTTTCTCCTCTTTTCTCCTGTTTTCTCCTGTTTTCTCCTCTTTTCTACTGTTTTCTCCTGTTTTGTACTCTTTTTCTCCTCTTTTCAATTGTGTTCTCCTCTTTTCTCCTCTTTTCTAAACTTTTCTCCTTTTTGATTCTCTTTTCTCCTCTTTCTCCTCTTTCTCCTGTTTACTCCACTTTTCTACTGTTTTCTCCTGTTTTCTAATCTTTTCTCCTTTTTTATTCTCTTTTCTCCTCTTTCTCCTCTTTCTCCTCATTTCTCATGTTTTCCACTGTTTTCTCCTGTTTTCTCCTCTTTTCTACTGTTTTCTACTGTTTTGTACTCTTTTCTCCTTTTTTATCTACTTTTCTCCTCTTTTTCCTCTTTTCTTCTGTTTTCTCCTGTTTTCTCCTGTTTTCTCCTCTTTTCTCCTGTTTTCTCCTGTTTTCTCCTCTTTTCTCCTGTTTTCTAATCTTTTCTCCTTTTTTATTCTGTTTTCTCCTCTTTCTCCTCATTTCTGCTGTTTTCTACTCTTTTCAACTGTGTTCTCCTCTTTTCTCCTCTTTTCTCCTCTTTTCTAAACTTTTCTCCTTTTTGATTCTCTTTTCTCCTCTTTCTCCTGTTTTCTCCACTTTTCTACTGTTTTCTCCTGTTTTCTAATCTTTTCTCCTTTTTTTATTCTCTTTTCTCCTCTTTCTCCTCTTTCTCCTCATTTCTCATGTTTTCCACTGTTTTCTCCTGTTGTCTCCTCTTTTCTACTGTATTCTACTGTTTTGTACTCTTTTCTACTGTTTTCTACTGTTTTGTACTCTTTTCTCCTATTTTATCTACTTTTCTCCTCTTTTTCCTCTTTTCTTCTGTTTTCTCCCTGTGTTCTCCTCTTTTCTCCTGTTTTATCCTCTTTTCTACTGTTTTATCCTCTTTCTCCTCTTTCTCTTCATTTCACCTGTTTTCTCCTCTTTTTCACCTGTTTTCTCCTCTTTTCTTCTCTTTTCTCCTGTTTTATCCTCTTTTCTACTGTTTTATCCTCTTTCTCCTCTTTCCTCCTCTCGTCTCCTCGGTTTCTCCACCTTTCTGTTCTTTTCTCCTCGTTTATCCTCTTTTCCACTCTTTTCTCCTGTTTTCCAATCTTTTCTCCTTTTTTATTCTGTTTTCTCCTCTTTCTCCTCATTCCTGCTGTTTTCTCCTCTTTTCTCCTCTTTTCTCCTCTTTTCTACTGTTTCCTCCTGTTTACTAATCTTTTGTCCTCTTTTATTCTCTTTTCTCCTCTTTCTCCTCTTTCTCATTATTTCTTCGGTTTTCTCCTCTTTTCTCCTGTTTTCTCCTCTTTTCTACTGTTTTCTCCTGTTTTGTACTCTTTTCTACTGTTTTCCCCTGTTTTCTAATCGTTTCTCCTTTTTTATTCTGTTTTCTCCTCTTTCTCCTCATTTCTGCTGTTTTCTCCTCTTTTCTCCTCTTTCTCCTCTTTCTCCTCATTTCTCATGTTTTCCACTGTTTTCTCCTGTTTTCTCCTCTTTTCTACTGTTTTCTACTGTTTTGTACTCTTTTCTACTGTTTTCTACTGTTTTGTACTCTTTTCTCCTATTTTATCTACTTTTCTCCTCTTTTTCCTCTTTTCTTCTGTTTTCTCCTGTGTTCTCCTCTTTTCTCCTGTTTTATCCTCTTTTCTACTGTTTTATCCTCTTTCTCCTCTTTCTCTTCATTTCACCTGTTTTCTCCTCTTTTCACCTGTTTTCTCCTCTTTTCTTCTCTTTTCTCCTCTTTTCTCCTGTTTTTTTCCTCTTTTCTCCTGTGTTCTCCTCTTTTCTCCTGTTTTCAATTCTTTTCTCATTTTTTATTCTCTTTTGTCCTCTTTCTCCTCTTTCTCTTCATTTCACCTGTTTTCTCCTCTTATAACCTGTTTTCTCCTCTTTTCTTCTCTTTTCTCCTGTTTTATCCTCTTTTCTACTGTTTTATCCTCTTTCTCCTCTTTCCTCCTCTCGTCTCCTCGGTTTCTCCACCTTTCTGTTCTTTTCTCCTCGTTTATCCTCTTTTCCACTCTTTTCTCCTGTTTTCTAATCTTTTCTCCTTTTTTATTCTGTTTTCTCCTCTTTCTCCTCATTCCTGCTGTTTTCTCCTCTTTTCTCCTCTTTTCTCCACTTTTCTACTGTTTTCTCCTGTTTTATAATCTTTTCTCCCTATTTATTCTCTTATCTCCTCATTCTCCTCATTTCTCATTTTTTCCATAGTTTTCTCCTGTTTTCTCCTCTTTTCTACTGATTTCTACTGTTTTGTACTCTTTTCTACTGTTTTCTACTGTTTTGTACTCTTTTCTCCTTTTTTATCTACTTTTCTCCTCTTTTTCCTCTTTTCTTCTGTTTTCTCCTCTTTTCTCTGTGTTCTCCTGGGTTCTCCTCATTTCTCCTGTTTTATCCTCTTTTCTACTGTTTTATCCTCTTTCTCCTCTTTCCTCCTCTAGTCTCCTGGGTTTCTCCACCTTTCTGTTCTTTTCTCCTCGTATATCCTCTTTTCCACTCTTTTCTCCTGTTTTCTAACCTTTTCTCCTTTTTTATTCTGTTTTCTCCTCTTTCTCCTCATTTCTGCTGTTTTGTCCTCTTTTCTCCTCTTTTCAACTGTGTTCTCCTCTTTTCTCCTCTTTTCTAAACTTTTCTCCTTTTTGATTCTCTTTTCTCCTCTGGCTCCTCTGTTCTCCTGTTTTCTCCTGTTTCCTCCTCTTTTCTCCTCTTTTCTAAACTTTTCTCCTTTTTGATTCTCTTTTCTCCTCTTTCTCCTCTTTCTCCTGTTTTCTCCACTTTTCTACTGTTTTCTCCTGTTTTCTAATCTTTTCCCCTTTTTTATTCGCTTTTCTCCTCTTTCTCCTCTTTCTCCTCATTTCTCATGTTTTCCACTGTTTTCTCCTGTTTTCTCCTCTTTTCTACTGTTTTCTACTGTTTGGTACTCTTTTCTACTGTTTTCTACTGTTTTGTATTCTTTTCTCCTTTTTATCTACTTTTCTCCTCTTTTTCCTCTTTTCTTCTGTTTTCTCCTCTTTTCTCCTGGGTTCTCCTCATTTCTCCTGTTTTATCCTCTTTTCTACTGTTTTATCCTCTTTCTCCTCTTTCCTCCTCTTGTCTCCTGGGTTTCTCCACCTTTCTGTTCTTTTCTCCTCGTTTATCCTCTTTTCCACTCTTTTCTCCTGTTTTCTAATCTTTTCTCCTTTTTTATTCTCTTTTCTCCTCTTTCTCCTCTTTCTCCTCATTTCTCATGTTTTCCACTGTTTTCTCCTGTTTTCTCCTCTTTTCTACTGTTTTCTACTGTTTTGTACTCTTTTCTACTGTTTTCTACTGTTTTTTACTCTTTTCTCCTTTTTTATCTACTTTTCTCCTCTTTTTCCTCTTTTCTTCTGTTTTCTCCTGTGTTCTCCTCTTTTCTCCTGTTTTATCCTCTTTTCTACTGTTTTATCGTCTTTCTCCTCTTTCTATTCATTTCTTCTGTTTTCTCCTCTTTTCTCCTGTTTTTTTTCCTCTTTTCTCCTGTGTTCGCCTCTTTTCTCCTGTTTTCAAATCTTTTCTCATTTTTTATTCTCTTTTCTCCTGTTTTATCCCCTTTTCTACTGTTTTATCCTCTTTCTCCTCTTTCCTCCTCTAGTCTCCTGGGTTTCTCCACCTTTCTGTTCTTTTCTCCTCGTTTATCCTCTTTTCCACTCTTTTCTCCTGTTTTCTAATCTTTTCTCCTTTTTTATTCTGTTTTCTCCTCTTTCTCCTCATTTCTGCTGTTTTCTCCTCTTTTCTCGTGTTTTCTCCTCTTTTCTACTGTTTCCTCCTGTTTTCTAATCTTTTGTCCTCTTTTATTCTCTTTTCTCCTCTTTCTCCTCTTTCTCATTATTTCTTCGGTTTTCTCCTCTTTTCTCCTGTTTTCTCCTGTTTTCTCCTCTTTTCTACTGTTTTCTCCTGTTTTGTACTCTTTTCTCCTCTTTTCAATTGTGTTCTCCTCTTTTCTCCTCTTTTCTAAACTTTTCTCCTTTTTGATTCTCTTTTCTCCTCTTTGTCCTCTTTCTCCTGTTTACTCCACTTTTCTACTGTTTTCTCCTGTTTTCTAATCTTTTCTCCTTTTTTTATTCTCTTTTCTCCTCTTTCTCCTCTTTCTCCTCATTTCTCATGTTTTCCACTGTTTTCTCCTGTTTTCTCCTCTTTTCTACTGTTTTCTACTGTTTTGTACCCTTTTCTCCTTTTTTATCTACTTTTCTCCTCTTTTTCCTCTTTTCTTCTGTTTTCTCCTCTTTTCTCCTGTGTTCTCCTCTTTTCTCCTGTTTTCTCCTGTTTTCTCCTCTTTTCTCCTGTTTTCTAATCTTTTCTCCTTTTTTATTCTGTTTTCTCCTCTTTCTCCTCATTTCTGCTGTTTTCTACTCTTTTCAACTGTGTTCTCCTCTTTTCTCCTCTTTTCTCCTCTTTTCTAAACTTTTCTCCTTTTTGATTCTCTTTTCTCCTCTTTCTCCTGTTTTCTCCACTTTTCTACTGTTTTCTCCTGTTTTCTAATCTTTTCTCCTTTTTTATTCTCTTTTCTCCTCTTTCTCCTCTTTCTCCTCATTTCTCATGTTTTCCACTGTTTTCTCCTGTTGTCTCCTCTTTTCTACTGTATTCTACTGTTTTGTACTCTTTTCTACTGTTTTCTACTGTTTTGTACTCTTTTCTCCTATTTTATCTACTTTTCTCCTCTTTTTCCTCTTTTCTTCTGTTTTCTCCTGTGTTCTCCTCTTTTCTCCTGTTTTATCCTCTTTTCCACTGTTTTATCCTCTTTCTCCTCTTTCTCTTCATTTCACCTGTTTTCTCCTCTTTTCACCTCTTTTCTCCTCTTTTCTAAACTTTTCTCCTTTTTGATTCTCTTTTCTCCTCTGGCTCCTCTGTTCTCCTGTTTTCTCCTGTTTTCTCCTCTTTTCTCCTCTTTTCTAAACTTTTCTCCTTTTTGATTCTCTTTTCTCCTCTTTCTCCTCTTTCTCCTGTTTTCTCCACTTTTCTACTGTTTTCTCCTGTTTTCTAATCTTTTCTCCTTTTTTATTCGCTTTTCTCCTCTTTCTCCTCTTTCTCCTCATTTCTCATGTTTTCCACTGTTTTCTCCTGTTTTCTCCTCTTTTCTACTGTTTTCTACTGTTTGGTACTCTTTTCTACTGTTTTCTACTGTTTTGTATTCTTTTCTCCTTTTTATCTACTTTTCTCCTCTTTTTCCTCTTTTCTTCTGTTTTCTCCTCTTTTCTCTGTGTTCTCCTGGGTTCTCCTCATTTCTCCTGTTTTATCCTCTTTTCTACTGTTTTATCCTCTTTCTCCTCTTTCCTCCTCTTGTCTCCTGGGTTTCTCCACCTTTCTGTTCTTTCTCCTCGTTTATCTTCTTTTCCACTCTTTTCTCCCTGTTTTCTAATCTTTTCTCCTTTTTTATTCTCTTTTCTCCTCTTTCTCCTCATTTCTCATGTTTTCCACTGTTTTCTCCTGTTTTCTCCTCTTTTCTACTGTTTTCTACTGTTTTGTACTCTTTTCTACTGTTTTCTACTGTTTTGTACTCTTTTCTCCTTTTTTATCTACTTTTCTCCTCTTTTTCCTCTTTTCTTCTGTTTTCTCCTGTGTTTTCCTCTTTTCTCCTGTTTTATCCTCTTTTCTACTGTTTTATCGTCTTTCTCCTCTTTCTCTTCATTTCACCTGTTTTCTCCTCTTTTCTCCTGTTTTTTTCCTCTTTTCTCCTGTGTTCTCCTCTTTTCTCCTCTTTTCTCCTGTTTTCAAATCTTTTCTCATTTTTTATTCTCTTTTCTCCTCTTTCTCCTCTTTCTCTTCATTTCACCTGTTTTCTCCTCTTTTCACCTGTTTTCTCCTCTTTTCTTCTCTTTTCTCCTGTTTTATCCCCTTTTCTACTGTTTTATCCTCTTTCTCCTCTTTCCTCCTCTAGTCTCCTGGGTTTCTCCACCTTTCTGTTCTTTTCTCCTCGTTTATCCTCTTTTCCACTCTTTTCTCCTGTTTTCTAATCTTTTCTCCTTTTTTATTCTGTTTTCTCCTCTTTCTCCTCATTTCTGCTGTTTTCTCCTCTTTTCTCCTGTTTTCTCCTCTTTTCTACTGTTTCCTCCTGTTTTCTAATCTTTTGTCCTCTTTTATTCTCTTTTCTCCTCTTTCTCCTCTTTCTCATTATTTCTTCGGTTTCTCCTCTTTTCTCCTGTTTTCTCCTGTTTTCTCCTCTTTTCTACTGTTTTCTCCTGTTTTGTACTCTTTTCTCCTCTTTTCAATTGTGTTCTCCTCTTTTCTAAACTTTTCTCCTTTTTGATTCTCTTTTCTCCTCTTTCTCCTCTTTCTCCTGTTTACTCCACCTTTCTACTGTTTTCTCCTGTTTTCTAATCTTTTCTCCTTTTTTATTCTCTTTTCTCCTCTTTCTCCTCTTTCTCCTCATTTCTCATGTTTTCCACTGTTTTCTCCTGTTTTCTCCTCTTTTCTACTGTTTTCTACTGTTTTGTACTCTTTTCTCCTTTTTTATCTACTTTTCTCCTCTTTTTCCTCTTTTCTTCTGTTTTCTCCTGTTTTCTCCTGTTTTCTCCTCTTTTCTCCTGTTTTCTCCTGTTTTCTCCTCTTTTCTCCTGTTTTCTAATCTTTTCTCCTTTTTTATTCTGTTTTCTCCTCTTTCTCCTCATTTCTGCTGTTTTCTACTCTTTTCAACTGTGTTCTCCTCTTTTCTCCTCTTTTCTCCTCTTTTCTAAACTTTTCTCCTTTTTGATTCTCTTTTCTCCTCTTTCTCCTGTTTTCTCCACTTTTCTACTGTTTTCTCCTGTTTTCTAATCTTTTCTCCTTTTTTTATTCTCTTTTCTCCTCTTTCTCCTCTTTCTCCTCATTTCTCATGTTTTCCACTGTTTTCTCCTGTTGTCTCCTCTTTTCTACTGTATTCTACTGTTTTGTACTCTTTTCTACTGTTTTCTACTGTTTTGTACTCTTTTCTCCTATTTTATCTACTTTTCTCCTCTTTTTCCTCTTTTCTTCTGTTTTCTCCTGTGTTCTCCTCTTTTCTCCTGTTTTATCCTCTTTTCTACTGTTTTATCCTCTTTCTCCTCTTTCTCTTCATTTCACCTGTTTTCTCCTCTTTTCACCTGTTTTCTCCTCTTTTCTTCTCTTTTCTCCTCTTTTCTCCTGTTTTTTTCCTCTTTTCTCCTGTGTTCTCCTCTTTTCTCCTGTTTTCAAATCTTTTCTCATTTTTTATTTCTCTTTTATCCTCTTTCTCCTCTTTCTCTTCATTTCACCTGTTTTCTCCTCTTATAACCTGTTTTCTCCTCTTTTCTTCTCTTTTCTCCTGTTTTATCCTCTTTTCTACTGTTTTATCCTCTTTCTCCTCTTTCCTCCTCTCGTCTCCTCGGTTTCTCCACCTTTCTGTTCTTTTCTCCTCGTTTATCCTCTTTTCCACTCTTTTCTCCTGTTTTCTAATCTTTTCTCCTTTTTTATTCTGTTTTCTCCTCTTTCTCCTCATTCCTGCTGTTTTCTCCTCTTTTCTCCTGTTTTCTCCTCTTTTCTACTGTTTCCTCCTGTTTACTAATCTTTTGTCCTCTTTTATTCTCTTTTCTCCTCTTTCTCCTCTTTCTCATTATTTCTTCGGTTTTCTCCTCTTTTCTCCTGTTTTCTCCTCTTTTCTACTGTTTTCTCCTCTTTTCTACTGTTTTTTCCTGTTTTGTACTCTTTTCTCTTCTTTTCAATTGTGTTCTCCTCTTTTCTCCTCTTTTCTAAACTTTTCTCCTTTTTGATTCTCTTTTCTCCTCTTTCTCCTCTTTCTCCTGTTTTCTCCACTTTTCTACTGTTTTCTCCTGTTTTATAATCTTTTCTCCCTATTTATTCTCTTATCTCCTCATTCTCCTCATTTCTCATTTTTTCCATAGTTTTTCTCCTGTTTTCTCCTCTTTTCTACTGATTTCTACTGTTTTGTACTCTTTTCTACTGTTTTCTACTGTTTTGTACTCTTTTCTCCTTTTTTATCTACTTTTCTCCTCTTTTTCCTCTTTTCTTCTGTTTTCTCCTCTTTTCTCGTGTTCTCCTGGGTTCTCCTCATTTCTCCTGTTTTATCCTCTTTTCTACTGTTTTATCCTCTTTCTCCTCTTTCCTCCTCTAGTCTCCTGGGTTTCTCCACCTTTCTGTTCTTTTCTCCTCGTATATCCTCTTTTCCACTCTTTTCTCCTGTTTTCTAACCTTTTCTCCTTTTTTATTCTGTTTTCTCCTCTTTCTCCTCATTTCTGCTGTTTTGTCCTCTTTTCTCCTCTTTTCAACTGTGTTCTCCTCTTTTCTAAACTTTTCTCCTTTTTGATTCTCTTTTCTCCTCTTTCTCCTCTTTCTCCTGTTTACTCCACCTTTCTACTGTTTTCTCCTGTTTTCTAATCTTTTCTCCTTTTTTATTCTCTTTTCTCCTCTTTCTCCTCTTTCTCCCTCATTTCTCATGTTTTCCACTGTTTTCTCCTGTTTTCTCCTCTTTTCTACTGTTTTCTACTGTTTTGTACTCTTTTCTCCTTTTTTATCTACTTTTCTCCTCTTTTTCCTCTTTTCTTCTGTTTTCTCCTGTTTTCTCCTGTTTTCTCCTCTTTTCTCCTGTTTTCTCCTGTTTTCTCCTCTTTTCTCCTGTTTTCTAATCTTTTCTCCTTTTTTATTCTGTTTTCTCCTCTTTCTCCTCATTTCTGCTGTTTTCTACTCTTTTCAACTGTGTTCTCCTCTTTTCTCCTCTTTTCTCCTCTTTTCTAAACTTTTCTCCTTTTTGATTCTCTTTTCTCCTCTTTCTCCTGTTTTCTCCACTTTTCTACTGTTTTCTCCTGTTTTCTAATCTTTTCTCCTTTTTTTATTCTCTTTTCTCCTCTTTCTCCTCTTTCTCCTCATTTCTCATGTTTTCCACTGTTTTCTCCTGTTGTCTCCTCTTTTCTACTGTATTCTACTGTTTTGTACTCTTTTCTACTGTTTTCTACTGTTTTGTACTCTTTTCTCCTATTTTATCTACTTTTCTCCTCTTTTTCCCTCTTTTCTTCTGTTTTCTCCTGTGTTCTCCTCTTTTCTCCTGTTTTATCCTCTTTTCTACTGTTTTATCCTCTTTCTCCTCTTTCTCTTCATTTCACCTGTTTTCTCCTCTTTTCACCTGTTTTCTCCTCTTTTCTTCTCTTTTCTCCTCTTTTCTCCTGTTTTTTTCCTCTTTTCTCCTGTGTTCTCCTCTTTTCTCCTGTTTTCAAATCTTTTCTCATTTTTTATTCTCTTTTATCCTCTTTCTCCTCTTTCTCTTCATTTCACCTGTTTTCTCCTCTTATAACCTGTTTTCTCCTCTTTTCTTCTCTTTTCTCCTGTTTTATCCTCTTTTCTACTGTTTTATCCTCTTTCTCCTCTTTCCTCCTCTCGTCTCCTCGGTTTCTCCACCTTTCTGTTCTTTTCTCCTCGTTTATCCTCTTTTCCACTCTTTTCTCCTGTTTTCTAATCTTTTCTCCTTTTTTATTCTGTTTTCTCCTCTTTCTCCTCATTCCTGCTGTTTTCTCCTCTTTTCTCCTGTTTTCTCCTCTTTTCTACTGTTTCCTCCTGTTTACTAATCTTTTGTCCTCTTTTATTCTCTTTTCTCCTCTTTCTCCTCTTTCTCATTATTTCTTCGGTTTTCTCCTCTTTTCTCCTGTTTTCTCCTCTTTTCTACTGTTTTCTCCTCTTTTCTACTGTTTTTTCCTGTTTTGTACTCTTTTCTCTTCTTTTCAATTGTGTTCTCCTCTTTTCTCCTCTTTTCTAAACTTTTCTCCTTTTTGATTCTCTTTTCTCCTCTTTCTCCTCTTTCTCCTGTTTTCTCCACTTTTCTACTGTTTTCTCCTGTTTTATAATCTTTTCTCCCTATTTATTCTCTTATCTCCTCATTCTCCTCATTTCTCATTTTTTCCATAGTTTTCTCCTGTTTTCTCCTCTTTTCTACTGATTTCTACTGTTTTGTACTCTTTTCTACTGTTTTCTACTGTTTTGTACTCTTTTCTCCTTTTTTATCTACTTTTCTCCTCTTTTTCCCTCTTTTCTTCTGTTTTCTCCTCTTTTCTCTGTGTTCTCCTGGGTTCTCCTCATTTCTCCTGTTTTATCCTCTTTTCTACTGTTTTATCCTCTTTCTCCTCTTTCCTCCTCTAGTCTCCTGGTTTCTCCACCTTTCTGTTCTTTTCTCCTCGTATATCCTCTTTTCCACTCTTTTCTCCTGTTTTCTAACCTTTTCTCCTTTTTTATTCTGTTTTCTCCTCTTTCTCCTCATTTCTGCTGTTTTGTCCTCTTTTCTCCTCTTTTCAACTGTGTTCTCCTCTTTTCTCCTCTTTTCTAAACTTTTCTCCTTTTTGATTCTCTTTTCTCCTCTGGCTCCTCTGTTCTCCTGTTTTCTCCTGTTTTCTCCTCTTTTCTCCTCTTTTCTAAACTTTTCTCCTTTTTGATTCTCTTTTCTCCTCTTTCTCCTCTTTCTCCTGTTTTCTCCACTTTTCTACTGTTTTCTCCTGTTTTCTAATCTTTTCTCCTTTTTTATTCGCTTTTCTCCTCTTTCTCCTCTTTCTCCTCATTTCTCATGTTTTCCACTGTTTTCTCCTGTTTTCTCCTCTTTTCTACTGTTTTCTACTGTTTTGTACTCTTTTCTACTGTTTTCTACTGTTTTTTACTCTTTTCTCCTTTTTTATCTACTTTTCTCCTCTTTTTCCTCTTTTCTTCTGTTTTCTCCTGTGTTCTCCTCTTTTCTCCTGTTTTATCCTCTTTTCTACTGTTTTATCGTCTTTCTCCTCTTTCTATTCATTTCTTCTGTTTTCTCCTCTTTTCTCCTGTTTTTTCCTCTTTTCTCCTGTGTTCGCCTCTTTTCTCCTGTTTTCAAATCTTTTCTCATTTTTTATTCTCTTTTCTCCTGTTTTATCCCCTTTTTCTACTGTTTTATCCTCTTTCTCCTCTTTCCTCCTCTAGTCTCCTGGGTTTCTCCACCTTTCTGTTCTTTTCTCCTCGTTTATCCTCTTTTCCCACTCTTTTCTCCTGTTTTCTAATCTTTTCTCCTTTTTTATTCTGTTTTCTCCTCTTTCTCCTCATTTCTGCTGTTTTCTCCTCTTTTTCTCGTGTTTTCTCCTCTTTTCTACTGTTTCCTCCTGTTTTCTAATCTTTTGTCCTCTTTTATTCTCTTTTCTCCTCTTTCTCCTCTTTCTCATTATTTCTTCGGTTTTCTCCTCTTTTCTCCTGTTTTCTCCTGTTTTCTCCTCTTTTCTACTGTTTTCTCCTGTTTTGTACTCTTTTCTCCTCTTTTCAATTGTGTTCTCCTCTTTTCTCCTCTTTTCTAAACTTTTCTCCTTTTTGATTCTCTTTTCTCCTCTTTCTCCTCTTTCTCCTGTTTACTCCACTTTTCTACTGTTTTCACCTGTTTTCTAATCTTTTCTCCTTTTTTATTCTCTTTTCTCCTCTTTCTCCTCTTTCTCCTCATTTCTCATGTTTTCCACTGTTTTCTCCTGTTTTCTCCTCTTTTCTACTGTTTTCTACTGTTTTGTACCCTTTTCTCCTTTTTTATCTACTTTTCTCCTCTTTTTCCTCTTTTCTTCTGTTTTCTCCTCTTTTCTCCTGTGTTCTCCTCTTTTCTCCTGTTTTCTCCTGTTTTCTCCTCTTTTCTCCTGTTTTCTAATCTTTTCTCCTTTTTTATTCTGTTTTCTCCTCTTTCTCCTCATTTCTGCTGTTTTCTACTCTTTTCAACTGTGTTCTCCTCTTTTCTCCTCTTTTCTCCTCTTTTCTAAACTTTTCTCCTTTTTGATTCTCTTTTCTCCTCTTTCTCCTGTTTTCTCCACTTTTCTACTGTTTTCTCCTGTTTTCTAATCTTTTCTCCTTTTTTATTCTCTTTTCTCCTCTTTCTCCTCTTTCTCCTCATTTCTCATGTTTTCCACTGTTTTCTCCTGTTGTCTCCTCTTTTCTACTGTATTCTACTGTTTTGTACTCTTTTCTACTGTTTTCTACTGTTTTGTACTCTTTTCTCCTATTTTATCTACTTTTCTCCTCTTTTTCCTCTTTTCTTCTGTTTTCTCGTGTGTTCTCCTCTTTTCTCCTGTTTTATCCTCTTTTCCACTGTTTTATCCTCTTTCTCCTATTTCTCTTCATTTCACCTGTTTTCTCCTCTTTTCACCTCTTTTCTCCTCTTTTCTAAACTTTTCTCCTTTTTGATTCTCTTTTCTCCTCTGGCTCCTCTGTTCTCCTGTTTTCTCCTGTTTTCTCCTCTTTTCTCCTCTTTTCTAAACTTTCTCCTTTTTGATTCTCTTTTCTCCTCTTTCTCCTCTTTCTCCTGTTTTCTCCACTTTTCTACTGTTTTCTCCTGTTTTCTAATCTTTTCTCCTTTTTTATTCGCTTTTCTCCTCTTTCTCCTCTTTCTCCTCATTTCTCATGTTTCCACTGTTTTCTCCTGTTTTCTCCTCTTTTCTACTGTTTTCTACTGTTTGGTACTCTTTTCTACTGTTTTCTACTGTTTTGTATTCTTTTCTCCTTTTTATCTACTTTTCTCCTCTTTTTCCTCTTTTCTTCTGTTTTCTCCTCTTTTCTCTGTGTTCTCCTGGGTTCTCCTCATTTCTCCTGTTTTATCCTCTTTTCTACTGTTTTATCCTCTTTCTCCTCTTTCCTCCTCTTGTCTCCTGGGTTTCTCCACCTTTCTGTTCTTTTCTCCTCGTTTATCCTCTTTTCCACTCTTTTCTCCTGTTTTCTAATCTTTTCTCCTTTTTTATTCTCTTTTCTCCTCTTTCTCCTCTTTCTCCTCATTTCTCATGTTTTCCACTGTTTTCTCCTGTTTTATCCTCTTTTCTACTGTTTTATCGTCTTTCTCCTCTTTCTCTTCATTTCACCTGTTTTCTCCCTCTTTTCTCCTGTTTTTTTCCTCTTTTCTCCTGTGTTCTCCTCTTTTCTCCTCTTTTCTCCTGTTTTCAAATCTTTTCTCATTTTTTATTCTCTTTTCTCCTCTTTCTCCTCTTTCTCTTCATTTCACCTGTTTTCTCCTCTTTTCACCTGTTTTCTCCTCTTCTTCTCTTTTCTCCTGTTTTATCCCCTTTTCTACTGTTTTATCCTCTTTCTCCTCTTTCCTCCTCTAGTCTCCTGGGTTTCTCCACCTTTCTGTTCTTTTCTCCTCGTTTATCCTGTTTTCCACTCTTTTCTCCTGTTTTCTAATCTTTTCTCCTTTTTTATTCTGTTTTCTCCTCTTTCTCCTCATTTCTGCTGTTTTCTCCTCTTTTCTCCTGTTTTCTCCTCTTTTCTACTGTTTCCTCCTGTTTTCTAATCTTTTGTCCTCTTTTATTCTATTTTCTCCTCTTTCTCCTCTTTCTCATTATTTCTTCGGTTTTCTCCTCTTTTCTCCTGTTTTCTCCTGTTTTCTCCTCTTTTCTACTGTTTTCTCCTGTTTTGTACTCTTTTCTCCTCTTTTCAATTGTGTTCTCCTCTTTTCTAAACTTTTCTCCCTTTTTGATTCTCTTTTCTCCTCTTTCTCCTCTTTCTCCTGTTTACTCCACTTTTCTACTGTTTTCTCCTGTTTTCCAATCTTTTCTCCTTTTTTATTCTCTTTTCTCCTCTTTCTCCTCTTTCTCCTCATTTCTCATGTTTTCCACTGTTTTCTCCTGTTTTCTCCCTCTTTTCTACTGTTTTCTACTGTTTTGTACTCTTTTCTCCTTTTTTATCTACTTTTCTCCTCTTTTTCCTCTTTTCTTCTGTTTTCTCCTGTTTTCTCCTGTTTTCTCCTCTTTTCTCCTGTTTTCTCCTGTTTTCTCCTCTTTTCTCCTGTTTTCTAATCTTTTCTCCTTTTTTATTCTGTTTTCTCCTCTTTCTCCTCATTTCTGCTGTTTTCTACTCTTTTCAACTGTGTTCTCCTCTTTTCTCCTCTTTTCTCCTCTTTTCTAAACTTTTCTCCTTTTTGATTCTCTTTTCTCCTCTTTCTCCTGTTTTCTCCACTTTTCTACTGTTTTCTCCTGTTTTCTAATCTTTTCTCCTTTTTTTATTCTCTTTTCTCCTCTTTCTCCTCTTTCTCCTCATTTCTCATGTTTTCCACTGTTTTCTCCAGTTGTCTCCTCTTTTCTACTGTATTCTACTGTTTTGTACTCTTTTCTACTGTTTTCTACTGTTTTGTACTCTTTTCTCCTATTTTATCTACTTTTCTCCTCTTTTTCCTCTTTTC
Organism: Chiloscyllium punctatum; assembly: GCF_047496795.1. Classification (NCBI taxonomy): domain Eukaryota; kingdom Metazoa; phylum Chordata; class Chondrichthyes; order Orectolobiformes; family Hemiscylliidae; genus Chiloscyllium; species Chiloscyllium punctatum. Next base: position 15,238 of record NW_027310575.1, read on the forward strand.
TTCTGTTTTCTCCTGTGTTCTCCTCTTTTCTCCTGTTTTATCCTCTTTTCTACTGTTTTATCCTCTTTCTCCTCTTTCTCTTCATTTCACCTGTTTTCTCCTCTTTTCACCTGTTTTCTCCTCTTTTCTTCTCTTTTCTCCTCTTTTCTCCTGTTTTTTTCCTCTTTTCTCCTGTGTTCTCCTCTTTTCTCCTGTTTTCAAATCTTTTCTCATTTTTTATTCTCTTTTGTCCTCTTTCTCCTCTTTCTCTTCATTTCACCTGTTTTCTCCTCTTATAACCTGTTTTCTCCTCTTTTCTTCTCTTTTCTCCTGTTTTATCCTCTTTTCTACTGTTTTATCCTCTTTCTCCTCTTTCCTCCTCTCGTCTCCTCGGTTTCTCCACCTTTCTGTTCTTTTCTCCTCGTTTATCCTCTTTTCCACTCTTTTCTCCTGTTTTCTAATCTTTTCTCCTTTTTTATTCTGTTTTCTCCTCTTCCTCCTCATTCCTGCTGTTTTCTCCTCTTTTCTCCTCTTTTCTCCTCTTTTCTACTGTTTCCTCCTGTTTACTAATCTTTTGTCCTCTTTTATTCTCTTTTCTCCTCTTTCTCCTCTTTCTCATTATTTCTTCGGTTTTCTCCTCTTTTCTCCTGTTTTCTCCTCTTTTCTACTGTTTTCTCCTGTTTTGTACTCTTTTCTACTTTTTTCTCCTGTTTTCTAATCGTTTCTCCTTTTTTATTCTGTTTTCTCCTCTTTCTCCTCATTTCTGCTGTTTTCTCCTCTTTTCTTCTCTTTTCTCCTGTTTTATCCTCTTTTCTACTGTTTTATCCTCTTTCTCCTCTTTCCTCCTCTCGTCTCCTCGGTTTCTCCACCTTTCTGTTCTTTTCTCCTCGTTTATCCTCTTTTCCACTCTTTTCGCCTGTTTTTCTAATCTTTTCTCCCTTTTTTATCTACTTTTCTCCTCTTTTTCCTCTTTTCTTCTGTTTTCTCCTCTTTTCTCCTCTTTTCTCCTGTTTTCTCCTGTTTTCTCCTCTTTTCTCCTGTTTTCTAATCTTTTCTCCTTTTTTATTCTGTTTTCTCCTCTTTCTCCTCATTTCTGCTGTTTTCTACTCTTTTCAACTGTGTTCTCCTCTTTTCTCCTCTTTTCTCCTCTTTTCTAAACTTTTCTCCTTTTTGATTCTCTTTTCTCCTCTTTCTCCTGTTTTCTCCACTTTTCTACTGTTTTCTCCTGTTTTCTAATCTTTTCTCCTTTTTTATTCTCTTTTCTCCTCTTTCTCCTCTTTCTCCTCATTTCTCATGTTTTCCACTGTTTTCTCCTGTTGTCTCCTCTTTTCTACTGTATTCTACTGTTTTGTACTCTTTTCTACTGTTTTCTACTGTTTTGTACTCTTTTCTCCTATTTTATCTACTTTTCTCCTCTTTTTCCTCTTTTCTTCTGTTTTCTCCTGTGTTCTCCTCTTTTCTCCTGTTTTATCCTCTTTTCTACTGTTTTATCCTCTTTCTCCTCTTTCTCTTCATTTCACCTGTTTTCTCCTCTTTTCACCTCTTTTCTCCTCTTTTCTAAACTTTTCTCCTTTTTGATTCTCTTTTCTCCTCTGGCTCCTCTGTTCTCCTGTTTTCTCCTGTTTTCTCCTCTTTTCTCCTCTTTTCTAAACTTTTCTCCTTTTTGATTCTCTTTTCTCCTCTTTCTCCTCTTTCTCCTGTTTTCTCCACTTTTCTACTGTTTTCTCCTGTTTTCTAATCTTTTCTCCTTTTTTATTCGCTTTTCTCCTCTTTCTCCTCTTTCTCCTCATTTCTCATGTTTTCCACTGTTTTCTCCTGTTTTCTCCTCTTTTCTACTGTTTTCTACTGTTTGGTACTCTTTTCTACTGTTTTCTACTGTTTTGTATTCTTTTCTCCTTTTTATCTACTTTTCTCCTCTTTTTCCTCTTTTCTTCTGTTTTCTCCTCTTTTCTCTGTGTTCTCCTGGGTTCTCCTCATTTCTCCTGTTTTATCCTCTTTTCTACTGTTTTATCCTCTTTCTCCTCTTTCCTCCTCTTGTCTCCTGGGTTTCTCCACCTTTCTGTTCTTTTCTCCTCGTTTATCCTCTTTTCCACTCTTTTCTCCTGTTTTCTAATCTTTTCTCCTTTTTTATTCTCTTTTCTCCCTCTTTCTCCTCTTTCTCCTCATTTCTCATGTTTTCCACTGTTTTCTCCTGTTTTCTCCTCTTTTCTACTGTTTTCTACTGTTTTGTACTCTTTTCTACTGTTTTCTACTGTTTTGTACTCTTTTCTCCTTTTTTATCTACTTTTCTCCTCTTTTTTCCTCTTTTCTTCTGTTTTCTCCTGTGTTTTCCTCTTTTCTCCTGTTTTATCCTCTTTTCTACTGTTTTATCGTCTTTCTCCTCTTTCTCTTCATTTCACCTGTTTTCTCCTCTTTTCTCCTGTTTTTTTCCTCTTTTCTCCTGTGTTCTCCTCTTTTCTCCTCTTTTCTCCTGTTTTCAAATCTTTTCTCATTTTTTATTCTCTTTTCTCCTCTTTCTCCTCTTTCTCTTCATTTCACCTGTTTTCTCCTCTTTTCACCTGTTTTCTCCTCTTTTCTTCTCTTTTCTCCTGTTTTATCCCCTTTTCTACTGTTTTATCCTCTTTCTCCTCTTTCCTCCTCTAGTCTCCTGGGTTTCTCCACCTTTCTGTTCTTTTCTCCTCGTTTATCCTGTTTTCCACTCTTTTCTCCTGTTTTCTAATCTTTTCTCCTTTTTTATTCTGTTTTTTCCTCTTTCTCCTCATTTCTGCTGTTTTCTCCTCTTTTCTCCTGTTTTCTCCTCTTTTCTACTGTTTCCTCTTGTTTTCTAATCTTTATTCTCTTTTCTCCTCTTTCTCCTCTTTCTCATTATTTCTTCGGTTTTCTCCTCTTTTCTCCTGTTTTCTCCTGTGTTCTCCTCTTTTCTCCTGTTTTATCCTCTTTTCTACTGTTTTATCCTCTTTCTCCTCTTTCTCTTCATTTCACCTGTTTTCTCCTCTTTTCACCTGTTTTCTCCTCTTTTCTTCTCTTTTCACCTCTTTTCTCCTGTTTTTTTCCTCTTTTCTCCTGTGTTCTCCTCTTTTCTCCTGTTTTCAAATCTTTTCTCATTTTTTATTCTCTTTTGTCCTCTTTCTCCTCTTTCTCTTCATTTCACCTGTTTTCTCCTCTTATAACCTGTTTTCTCCTCTTTTCTTCTCTTTTCTCCTGTTTTATCCTCTTTTCTACTGTTTTATCCTCTTTCTCCTCTTTCCTCCTCTCGTCTCCTCGGTTTCTCCACCTTTCTGTTCTTTTCTCCTCGTTTATCCTCTTTTCCACTCTTTTCTCCTGTTTTCTAATCTTTTCTCCTTTTTTATTCTGTTTTCTCCTCTTTCTCCTCTTTCTCCTCATTTCTCATGTTTTCCACTGTTTTCTCCTGTTTTATCCTCTTTTCTACTGTTTTATCGTCTTTCTCCTCTTTCTCTTCATTTCACCTGTTTTCTCCTCTTTTCTCCTGTTTTTTTTCCTCTTTTCTCCTGTGTTCTCCTCTTTTCTCCTCTTTTCTCCTGTTTTCAAATCTTTTCTCATTTTTTATTCTCTTTTCTCCTCTTTCTCCTCTTTCTCTTCATTTCACCTGTTTTCTCCTCTTTTCACCTGTTTTCTCCTCTTCTTCTCTTTTCTCCTGTTTTATCCCCTTTTCTACTGTTTTATCCTCTTTCTCCTCTTTCCTCCTCTAGTCTCCTGGGTTTCTCCACCTTTCTGTTCTTTTCTCCTCGTTTATCCTGTTTTCCACTCTTTTCTCCTGTTTTCTAATCTTTTCTCCTTTTTTATTCTGTTTTCTCCTCTTTCTCCTCATTTCTGCTGTTTTCTCCTCTTTTCTCCTGTTTTCTCCTCTTTTCTACTGTTTCCTCCTGTTTTCTAATCTTTTGTCCTCTTTTATTCTATTTTCTCCTCTTTCTCCTCTTTCTCATTATTTCTTCGGTTTTCTCCTCTTTTCTCCTGTTTTCTCCTGTTTTCTCCTCTTTTCTACTGTTTTCTCCTGTTTTGTACTCTTTTCTCCTCTTTTCAATTGTGTTCTCCTCTTTTCTCCTCTTTTCTAAACTTTTCTCCTTTTTGATTCTCTTTTCTCCTCTTTCTCCTCTTTCTCCTGTTTACTCCACTTTTCTACTGTTTTCTCCTGTTTTCCAATCTTTTCTCCTTTTTTATTCTCTTTTCTCCTCTTTCTCCTCTTTCTCCTCATTTCTCATGTTTTCCACTGTTTTCTCCTGTTTTCTCCTCTTTTCTACTGTTTTCTACTGTTTTGTACTCTTTTCTCCTTTTTTATCTACTTTTCTCCTCTTTTTCCTCTTTTCTTCTGTTTTCTCCTGTTTTCTCCTGTTTTCTCCTCTTTTCTCCTGTTTTCTCCTGTTTTCTCCTCTTTTCTCCTGTTTTCTAATCTTTTCTCCTTTTTTATTCTGTTTTCTCCTCTTTCTCCTCATTTCTGCTGTTTTCTACTCTTTTCAACTGTGTTCTCCTCTTTTCTCCTCTTTTCTAAACTTTTCTCCTTTTTGATTCTCTTTTCTCCTCTTTCTCCTGTTTTCTCCACTTTTCTACTGTTTTCTCCTGTTTTCTAATCTTTTCTCCTTTTTTTATTCTCTTTTCTCCTCTTTCTCCTCTTTCTCCTCATTTCTCATGTTTTCCACTGTTTTCTCCTGTTGTCTCCTCTTTTCTACTGTATTCTACTGTTTTGTACTCTTTTCTACTGTTTTCTACTGTTTTGTACTCTTTTCTCCTATTTTATCTACTTTTCTCCTCTTTTTCCTCTTTTCTTCTGTTTTCTCCTGTGTTCTCCTCTTTTCTCCTGTTTTATCCTCTTTTCTACTGTTTTATCCTCTTTCTCCTCTTTCTCTTCATTTCACCTGTTTTCTCCTCTTTTCACCTGTTTTCTCCTCTTTTCTTTTCTTTTCTCCTCTTTTCTCCTGTTTTTTTCCTCTTTTCTCCTGTGTTCTCCTCTTTTCTCCTGTTTTCAAATCTTTTCTCATTTTTTATTCTCTTTTGTCCTCTTTCTCCTCTTTCTCTTCATTTCACCTGTTTTCTCCTCTTATAACCTGTTTTCTCCTTCTTTCTTCTCTTTTCTCCTGTTTTCTCCTCTTTTCTACTGTTTTCTACTGTTTGGTACTCTTTTCTACTGTTTTCTACTGTTTTGTATTCTTTTCTCCTTTTTATCTACTTTTCTCCTCTTTTTCCTCTTTTCTTCTGTTTTCTCCTCTTTTCTCTGTGTTCTCCTGGGTTCTCCTCATTTCTCCTGTTTTATCCTCTTTTCTACTGTTTTATCCTCTTTCTCCTCTTTCCTCCTCTTGTCTCCTGGGTTTCTCCACCTTTCTGTTCTTTTCTCCTCGTTTATCCTCTTTTCCACTCTTTTCTCCTGTTTTCTAATCTTTTCTCCTTTTTTATTCTCTTTTCTCCTCTTTCTCCTCTTTCTCCTCATTTCTCATGTTTTCCACTGTTTTCTCCTGTTTTATCCTCTTTTCTACTGTTTTATCGTCTTTCTCCTCTTTCTCTTCATTTCACCTGTTTTCTCCTCTTTTCTCCTGTTTTTTTCCTCTTTTCTCCTGTGTTCTCCTCTTTTCTCCTCTTTTCTCCTGTTTTCAAATCTTTTCTCATTTTTATTCTCTTTTCTCCTCTTTCTCCTCTTTCTCTTCATTTCACCTGTTTTCTCCTCTTTTCACCTGTTTTCTCCTCTTCTTCTCTTTTCTCCTGTTTTATCCCCTTTTCTACTGTTTTATCCTCTTTCTCCTCTTTCCTCCTCTAGTCTCCTGGGTTTCTCCACCTTTCTGTTCTTTTCTCCTCGTTTATCCTGTTTTCCACTCTTTTCTCCTGTTTTCTAATCTTTTCTCCTTTTTTATTCTGTTTTCTCCTCTTTCTCCTCATTTCTGCTGTTTTCTCCTCTTTTCTCCTGTTTTCTCCTCTTTTCTACTGTTTCCTCCTGTTTTCTAATCTTTTGTCCTCTTTTATTCTATTTTCTCCTCTTTCTCCTCTTTCTCATTATTTCTTCGGTTTTCTCCTCTTTTCTCCTGTTTTCTCCTGTTTTCTCCTCTTTTCTACTGTTTTCTCCTGTTTTGTACTGTTTTCTCCTCTTTTCAATTGTGTTCTCCTCTTTTCTAAACTTTTCTCCTTTTTGATTCTCTTTTCTCCTCTTTCTCCTCTTTCTCCTGTTTACTCCACTTTTCTACTGTTTTCTCCTGTTTTCCAATCTTTTCTCCTTTTTTATTCTCTTTTCTCCTCTTTCTCCTCTTTCTCCTCATTTCTCATGTTTTCCACTGTTTTCTCCTGTTTTCTCCTCTTTTCTACTGTTTTCTACTGTTTTGTACTCTTTTCTCCTTTTTTATCTACTTTTCTCCTCTTTTTCCTCTTTTCTTCTGTTTTCTCCTGTTTTCTCCTGTTTTCTCCTCTTTTCTCCTGTTTTCTCCTGTTTTCTCCTCTTTTCTCCTGTTTTCTAATCTTTTCTCCTTTTTTATTCTGTTTTCTCCTCTTTCTCCTCATTTCTGCTGTTTTCTACTCTTTTCAACTGTGTTCTCCTCTTTTCTCCTCTTTTCTCCTCTTTTCTAAACTTTTCTCCTTTTTGATTCTCTTTTCTCCTCTTTCTCCTGTTTTCTCCACTTTTCTACTGTTTTCTCCTGTTTTCTAATCTTTTCTCCTTTTTTTATTCTCTTTTCTCCTCTTTCTCCTCTTTCTCCTCATTTCTCATGTTTTCCACTGTTTTCTCCTGTTGTCTCCTCTTTTCTACTGTATTCTACTGTTTTGTACTCTTTTCTACTGTTTTCTACTGTTTTGTACTCTTTTCTCCTATTTTATCTACTTTTCTCCTCTTTTTCCTCTTTTCTTCTGTTTTCTCCTGTGTTCTCCTCTTTTCTCCTGTTTTATCCTCTTTTCTACTGTTTTATCCTCTTTCTCCTCTTTCTCTTCATTTCACCTGTTTTCTCCTCTTTTCACCTGTTTTCTCCTCTTTTCTTCTCTTTTCTCCTCTTTTCTCCTGTTTTTTTCCTCTTTTCTCCTGTGTTCTCCTCTTTTCTCCTGTTTTCAAATCTTTTCTCATTTTTTATTCTCTTTTGTCCTCTTTCTCCTCTTTCTCTTCATTTCACCTGTTTTCTCCTCTTATAACCTGTTTTCTCCTCTTTTCTTCTCTTTTCTCCTGTTTTATCCTCTTTTCTACTGTTTTATCCTCTTTCTCCTCTTTCCTCCTCTCGTCTCCTCGGTTTCTCCACCTTTCTGTTCTTTTCTCCTCGTTTATCCTCTTTTCCACTCTTTTCTCCTGTTTTCTAATCTTTTCTCCTTTTTTATTCTGTTTTCTCCTCTTCCTCCTCATTCCTGCTGTTTTCTCCTCTTTTCTCCTCTTTTCTCCTCTTTTCTACTGTTTCCTCCTGTTTACTAATCTTTTGTCCTCTTTTATTCTCTTTTCTCCTCTTTCTCCTCTTTCTCATTATTTCTTCGGTTTTCTCCTCTTTTCTCCTGTTTTCTCCTCTTTTCTACTGTTTTCTCCTGTTTTGTACTCTTTTCTACTTTTTTCTCCTGTTTTCTAATCGTTTCTCCTTTTTTATTCTGTTTTCTCCTCTTTCTCCTCATTTCTGCTGTTTTCTCCTCTTTTCTTCTCTTTTCTCCTGTTTTATCCTCTTTTCTACTGTTTTATCCTCTTTCTCCTCTTTCCTCCTCTCGTCTCCTCGGTTTCTCCACCTTTCTGTTCTTTTCTGCTCGTTTATCCTCTTTTCCACTCTTTTCTCCTGTTTTCTAATCTTTTCTCCTTTTTTATCTACTTTTCTCCTCTTTTTCCTCTTTTCTTCTGTTTTCTCCTCTTTTCTCCTCTTTTCTCCTGTTTTCTCCTGTTTTCTCCTCTTTTCTCCTGTTTTCTAATCTTTTCTCCTTTTTTATTCTGTTTTCTCCTCTTTCTCCTCATTTCTGCTGTTTTCTACTCTTTTCAACTGTGTTCTCCTCTTTTCTCCTCTTTTCTCCTGTTTTCTAAACTTTTCTCCTTTTTGATTCTCTTTTCTCCTCTTTCTCCTGTTTTCTCCACTTTTCTACTGTTTTCTCCTGTTTTCTAATCTTTTCTCCTTTTTTATTCTCTTTTCTCCTCTTTCTCCTCTTTCTCCTCATTTCTCATGTTTTCCACTGTTTTCTCCTGTTGTCTCCTCTTTTCTACTGTATTCTACTGTTTTGTACTCTTTTCTACTGTTTTCTACTGTTTTGTACTCTTTTCTCCTATTTTATCTACTTTTCTCCTCTTTTTCCTCTTTTCTTCTGTTTTCTCCTGTGTTCTCCTCTTTTCTCCTGTTTTATCCTCTTTTCTACTGTTTTATCCTCTTTCTCCTCTTTCTCTTCATTTCACCTGTTTTCTCCTCTTTTCACCTCTTTTCTCCTCTTTTCTAAACTTTTCTCCTTTTTGATTCTCTTTTCTCCTCTGGCTCCTCTGTTCTCCTGTTTTCTCCTGTTTTCTCCTCTTTTCTCCTCTTTTCTAAACTTTTCTCCTTTTTGATTCTCTTTTCTCCTCTTTCTCCTCTTTCTCCTGTTTTCTCCACTTTTCTACTGTTTTCTCCTGTTTTCTAATCTTTTCTCCTTTTTTATTCGCTTTTCTCCTCTTTCTCCTCTTTCTCCTCATTTCTCATGTTTTCCACTGTTTTCTCCTGTTTTCTCCTCTTTTCTACTGTTTTCTACTGTTTGGTACTCTTTTCTACTGTTTTCTACTGTTTTGTATTCTTTTCTCCTTTTTATCTACTTTTCTCCTCTTTTTCCTCTTTTCTTCTGTTTTCTCCTCTTTTCTCTGTGTTCTCCTGGGTTCTCCTCATTTCTCCTGTTTTATCCTCTTTTCTACTGTTTTATCCTCTTTCTCCTCTTTCCTCCTCTTGTCTCCTGGGTTTCTCCACCTTTCTGTTCTTTTCTCCTCGTTTATCCTCTTTTCCACTCTTTTCTCCTGTTTTCTAATCTTTTCTCCTTTTTTATTCTCTTTTCTCCTCTTTCTCCTCTTTCTCCTCATTTCTCATGTTTTCCACTGTTTTCTCCTGTTTTCTCCTCTTTTCTACTGTTTTCTACTGTTTTGTACTCTTTTCTACTGTTTTCTACTGTTTTGTACTCTTTTCTCCTTTTTTATCTACTTTTCTCCTCTTTTTCCTCTTTTCTTCTGTTTTCTCCTGTGTTTTCCTCTTTTCTCCTGTTTTATCCTCTTTTCTACTGTTTTATCGTCTTTCTCCTCTTTCTCTTCATTTCACCTGTTTTCTCCTCTTTTCTCCTGTTTTTTTCCTCTTTTCTCCTGTGTTCTCCTCTTTTCTCCTCTTTTCTCCTGTTTTCAAATCTTTTCTCATTTTTTATTCTCTTTTCTCCTCTTTCTCCTCTTTCTCTTCATTTCACCTGTTTTCTCCTCTTTTCACCTGTTTTCTCCTCTTTTCTTCTCTTTTCTCCTGTTTTATCCCCTTTTCTACTGTTTTATCCTCTTTCTCCTCTTTCCTCCTCTAGTCTCCTGGGTTTCTCCACCTTTCTGTTCTTTTCTCCTCGTTTATCCTGTTTTCCACTCTTTTCTCCTGTTTTCTAATCTTTTCTCCTTTTTTATTCTGTTTTTTCCTCTTTCTCCTCATTTCTGCTGTTTTCTCCTCTTTTCTCCTGTTTTCTCCTCTTTTCTACTGTTTCCTCTTGTTTTCTAATCTTTTATTCTCTTTTCTCCTCTTTCTCCTCTTTCTCATTATTTCTTCGGTTTTCTCCTCTTTTCTCCTGTTTTCTCCTGTTTTCTCCTCTTTTCTACTGTTTTCTCCTGTTTTGTACTCTTTTCTCCTCTTTTCAATTGTGTTCTCCTCTTTTCTCCTCTTTTCTAAACTTTTCTCCTTTTTGATTCTCTTTTCTCCTCTTTCTCCTCTTTCTCCTGTTTACTCCACTTTTCTACTGTTTTCTCCTGTTTTCTAATCTTTTCTCCTTTTTTATTCTCTTTTCTCCTCTTTCTCCTCTTTCTCCTCATTTCTCATGTTTTCCACTGTTTTCTCCTGTTTTCTCCTCTTTTCTACTGTTTTCTACTGTTTTGTACTCTTTTCTCCTTTTTTATCTACTTTTCTCCTCTTTTTCCTCTTTTCTTCTGTTTTCTCCTCTTTTCTCCTGTGTTCTCCTCTTTTCTCCTGTTTTCTCCTCTTTTCTACTGTTTCCTCCTGTTTTCTAATCTTTTGTCCTCTTTTATTCTATTTTCTCCTCTTTCTCCTCTTTCTCATTATTTCTTCGGTTTTCTCCTCTTTTCTCCTGTTTTCTCCTGTTTTCTCCTCTTTTCTACTGTTTTCTCCTGTTTTGTACTGTTTTCTCCTCTTTTCAATTGTGTTCTCCTCTTTTCTAAACTTTTCTCCTTTTTGATTCTCTTTTCTCCTCTTTCTCCTCTTTCTCCTGTTTACTCCACTTTTCTACTGTTTTCTCCTGTTTTCCAATCTTTTCTCCTTTTTTATTCTCTTTTCTCCTCTTTCTCCTCTTTCTCCTCATTTCTCATGTTTTCCACTGTTTTCTCCTGTTTTCTCCTCTTTTCTACTGTTTTCTACTGTTTTGTACTCTTTTCTCCTTTTTTATCTACTTTTCTCCTCTTTTTCCTCTTTTCTTCTGTTTTCTCCTGTTTTCTCCTGTTTTCTCCTCTTTTCTCCTGTTTTCTCCTGTTTTCTCCTCTTTTCTCCTGTTTTCTAATCTTTTCTCCTTTTTTATTCTGTTTTCTCCTCTTTCTCCTCATTTCTGCTGTTTTCTACTCTTTTCAACTGTGTTCTCCTCTTTTCTCCTCTTTTCTCCTCTTTTCTAAACTTTTCTCCTTTTTGATTCTCTTTTCTCCTCTTTCTCCTGTTTTCTCCACTTTTCTACTGTTTTCTCCTGTTTTCTAATCTTTTCTCCTTTTTTTATTCTCTTTTCTCCTCTTTCTCCTCTTTCTCCTCATTTCTCATGTTTTCCACTGTTTTCTCCTGTTGTCTCCTCTTTTCTACTGTATTCTACTGTTTTGTACTCTTTTCTACTGTTTTCTACTGTTTTGTACTCTTTTCTCCTATTTTATCTACTTTTCTCCTCTTTTTCCTCTTTTCTTCTGTTTTCTCCTGTGTTCTCCTCTTTTCTCCTGTTTTATCCTCTTTTCTACTGTTTTATCCTCTTTCTCCTCTTTCTCTTCATTTCACCTGTTTTCTCCTCTTTTCACCTGTTTTCTCCTCTTTTCTTCTCTTTTCTCCTCTTTTCTCCTGTTTTTTTCCTCTTTTCTCCTGTGTTCTCCTCTTTTCTCCTGTTTTCAAATCTTTTCTCCTTTTTTATTCTCTTTTCTCCTCTTTCTCCTCTTTCTCCTCATTTCTCATGTTTTCCACTGTTTTCTCCTGTTTTCTCCTCTTTTCTACTGTTTTCTACTGTTTTGTACTCTTTTCTACTGTTTTCTACTGTTTTGTACTCTTTTCTCCTTTTTTATCTACTTTTCTCCTCTTTTTCCTCTTTTCTTCTGTTTTCTCCTGTGTTTTCCTCTTTTCTCCTGTTTTATCCTCTTTTCTACTGTTTTATCGTCTTTCTCCTCTTTCTCTTCATTTCACCTGTTTTCTCCTCTTTTCTCCTGTTTTTTTCCTCTTTTCTCCTGTGTTCTCCTCTTTTCTCCTCTTTTCTCCTGTTTTCAAATCTTTTCTCATTTTTTATTCTCTTTTCTCCTCTTTCTCCTCTTTCTCTTCATTTCACCTGTTTTCTCCTCTTTTCACCTGTTTTCTCCTCTTTTCTTCTCTTTTCTCCTGTTTTATCCCCTTTTCTACTGTTTTATCCTCTTTCTCCTCTTTCCTCCTCTAGTCTCCTGGGTTTCTCCACCTTTCTGTTCTTTTCTCCTCGTTTATCCTGTTTTCCACTCTTTTCTCCTGTTTTCTAATCTTTTCTCCTTTTTTATTCTGTTTTTTCCTCTTTCTCCTCATTTCTGCTGTTTTCTCCTCTTTTCTCCTGTTTTCTCCTCTTTTCTACTGTTTCCTCTTGTTTTCTAATCTTTTATTCTCTTTTCTCCTCTTTCTCCTCTTTCTCATTATTTCTTCGGTTTTCTCCTCTTTTCTCCTGTTTTCTCCTGTTTTCTCCTCTTTTCTACTGTTTTCTCCTGTTTTGTACTCTTTTCTCCTCTTTTCAATTGTGTTCTCCTCTTTTCTCCTCTTTTCTAAACTTTTCTCCTTTTTGATTCTCTTTTCTCCTCTTTCTCCTCTTTCTCCTGTTTACTCCACTTTTCTACTGTTTTCTCCTGTTTTCTAATCTTTTCTCCTTTTTTATTCTCTTTTCTCCTCTTTCTCCTCTTTCTCCTCATTTCTCATGTTTTCCACTGTTTTCTCCTGTTTTCTCCTCTTTTCTACTGTTTTCTACTGTTTTGTACTCTTTTCTCCTTTTTTATCTACTTTTCTCCTCTTTTTCCTCTTTTCTTCTGTTTTCTCCTCTTTTCTCCTGTGTTCTCCTCTTTTCTCCTGTTTTCTCCTGTTTTCTCCTCTTTTCTCCTGTTTTCTAATCTTTTCTCCTTTTTTATTCTGTTTTCTCCTCTTTCTCCTCATTTCTGCTGTTTTCTACTCTTTTCAACTGTGTTCTCCTCTTTTCTCCTCTTTTCTCCTCTTTTCTAAACTTTTCTCCTTTTTGATTCTCTTTTCTCCTCTTTCTCCTGTTTTCTCCACTTTTCTACTGTTTTCTCCTGTTTTCTAATCTTTTCTCCTTTTTTATTCTCTTTTCTCCTCTTTCTCCTCTTTCTCCTCATTTCTCATGTTTTCCACTGTTTTCTCCTGTTGTCTCCTCTTTTCTACTGTATTCTACTGTTTTGTACTCTTTTCTACTGTTTTCTACTGTTTTGTACTCTTTTCTCCTATTTTATCTACTTTTCTCCTCTTTTTCCTCTTTTCTTCTGTTTTCTCCTGTGTTCTCCTCTTTTCTCCTGTTTTATCCTCTTTTCTACTGTTTTATCCTCTTTCTCCTCTTTCTCTTCATTTCACCTGTTTTCTCCTCTTTTCACCTGTTTTCTCCTCTTTTCTTCTCTTTTCACCTCTTTTCTCCTGTTTTTTTCCTCTTTTCTCCTGTGTTCTCCTCTTTTCTCCTGTTTTCAAATCTTTTCTCATTTTTTATTCTCTTTTGTCCTCTTTCTCCTCTTTCTCTTCATTTCACCTGTTTTCTCCTCTTATAACCTGTTTTCTCCTCTTTTCTTCTCTTTTCTCCTGTTTTATCCTCTTTTCTACTGTTTTATCCTCTTTCTCCTCTTTCCTCCTCTCGTCTCCTCGGTTTCTCCACCTTTCTGTTCTTTTCTCCTCGTTTATCCTCTTTTCCACTCTTTTCTCCTGTTTTCTAATCTTTTCTCCTTTTTTATTCTGTTTTCTCCTCTTTCTCCTCTTTCTCCTCATTTCTCATGTTTTCCACTGTTTTCTCCTGTTTTATCCTCTTTTCTACTGTTTTATCGTCTTTCTCCTCTTTCTCTTCATTTCACCTGTTTTCTCCTCTTTTCTCCTGTTTTTTTTCCTCTTTTCTCCTGTGTTCTCCTCTTTTCTCCTCTTTTCTCCTGTTTTCAAATCTTTTCTCATTTTTTATTCTCTTTTCTCCTCTTTCTCCTCTTTCTCTTCATTTCACCTGTTTTCTCCTCTTTTCACCTGTTTTCTCCTCTTCTTCTCTTTTCTCCTGTTTTATCCCCTTTTCTACTGTTTTATCCTCTTTCTCCTCTTTCCTCCTCTAGTCTCCTGGGTTTCTCCACCTTTCTGTTCTTTTCTCCTCGTTTATCCTGTTTTCCACTCTTTTCTCCTGTTTTCTAATCTTTTCTCCTTTTTTATTCTGTTTTCTCCTCTTTCTCCTCATTTCTGCTGTTTTCTCCTCTTTTCTCCTGTTTTCTCCTCTTTTCTACTGTTTCCTCCTGTTTTCTAATCTTTTGTCCTCTTTTATTCTATTTTCTCCTCTTTCTCCTCTTTCTCATTATTTCTTCGGTTTTCTCCTCTTTTCTCCTGTTTTCTCCTGTTTTCTCCTCTTTTCTACTGTTTTCTCCTGTTTTGTACTCTTTTCTCCTCTTTTCAATTGTGTTCTCCTCTTTTCTCCTCTTTTCTAAACTTTTCTCCTTTTTGATTCTCTTTTCTCCTCTTTCTCCTCTTTCTCCTGTTTACTCCACTTTTCTACTGTTTTCTCCTGTTTTCCAATCTTTTCTCCTTTTTTATTCTCTTTTCTCCTCTTTCTCCTCTTTCTCCTCATTTCTCATGTTTTCCACTGTTTTCTCCTGTTTTCTCCTCTTTTCTACTGTTTTCTACTGTTTTGTACTCTTTTCTCCTTTTTTATCTACTTTTCTCCTCTTTTTCCTCTTTTCTTCTGTTTTCTCCTGTTTTCTCCTGTTTTCTCCTCTTTTCTCCTGTTTTCTCCTGTTTTCTCCTCTTTTCTCCTGTTTTCTAATCTTTTCTCCTTTTTTATTCTGTTTTCTCCTCTTTCTCCTCATTTCTGCTGTTTTCTACTCTTTTCAACTGTGTTCTCCTCTTTTCTCCTCTTTTCTCCTCTTTTCTAAACTTTTCTCCTTTTTGATTCTCTTTTCTCCTCTTTCTCCTGTTTTCTCCACTTTTCTACTGTTTTCTCCTGTTTTCTAATCTTTTCTCCTTTTTTTATTCTCTTTTCTCCTCTTTCTCCTCTTTCTCCTCATTTCTCATGTTTTCCACTGTTTTCTCCTGTTGTCTCCTCTTTTCTACTGTATTCTACTGTTTTGTACTCTTTTCTACTGTTTTCTACTGTTTTGTACTCTTTTCTCCTATTTTATCTACTTTTCTCCTCTTTTTCCTCTTTTCTTCTGTTTTCTCCTGTGTTCTCCTCTTTTCTCCTGTTTTATCCTCTTTTCTACTGTTTTATCCTCTTTCTCCTCTTTCTCTTCATTTCACCTGTTTTCTCCTCTTTTCACCTGTTTTCTCCTCTTTTCTTCTCTTTTCTCCTCTTTTCTCCTGTTTTTTTCCTCTTTTCTCCTGTGTTCTCCTCTTTTCTCCTGTTTTCAAATCTTTTCTCATTTTTTATTCTCTTTTGTCCTCTTTCTCCTCTTTCTCTTCATTTCACCTGTTTTCTCCTCTTATAACCTGTTTTCTCCTTCTTTCTTCTCTTTTCTCCTGTTTTATCCTCTTTTCTACTGTTTTATCCTCTTTCTCCTCTTTCCTCCTCTCGTCTCCTCGGTTTCTCCACCTTTCTGTTCTTTTCTCCTCGTTTATCCTCTTTTCCACTCTTTTCTCCTGTTTTCTAATCTTTTCTCCTTTTTTATTCTGTTTTCTCCTCTTTCTCCTCATTCCTGCTGTTTTCTCCTCTTTTCTCCTCTTTTCTCCTCTTTTCTACTGTTTCCTCCTGTTTACTAATCTTTTGTCCTCTTTTATTCTCTTTTCTCCTCTTTCTCCTCTTTCTCATTATTTCTTCGGTTTTCTCCTCTTTTCTCCTGTTTTCTCCTCTTTTCTACTGTTTTCTCCTGTTTTGTACTCTTTTCTACTGTTTTCTCCTGTTTTCTAATCGTTTCTCCTTTTTTATTCTGTTTTCTCCTCTTTCTCCTCATTTCTGCTGTTTTCTCCTCTTTTCTTCTCTTTTCTCCTGTTTTATCCTCTTTTCTACTGTTTTATCCTCTTTCTCCTCTTTCCTCCTCTCGTCTCCTCGGTTTCTCCACCTTTCTGTTCTTTTCTCCTCGTTTATCCTCTTTTCCACTCTTTTCTCCTGTTTTCTAATCTTTTCTCCTTTTTTATCTACTTTTCTCCTCTTTTTCCTCTTTTCTTCTGTTTTCTCCTCTTTTCTCCTGTGTTCTCCTCTTTTCTCCTGTTTTCTCCTGTTTTCTCCTCTTTTCTCCTGTTTTCTAATCTTTTCTCCTTTTTTATTCTGTTTTCTCCTCTTTCTCCTCATTTCTGCTGTTTTCTACTCTTTTCAACTGTGTTCTCCTCTTTTCTCCTCTTTTCTCCTCTTTTCTAAACTTTTCTCCTTTTTGATTCTCTTTTCTCCTTTCTCCTGTTTTCTCCACTTTTCTACTGTTTTCTCCTGTTTTCTAATCTTTTCTCCTTTTTTATTCTCTTTTCTCCTCTTTCTCCTCTTTCTCCTCATTTCTCATGTTTTCCACTATTTTCTCCTGTTGTCTCCTCTTTTCTACTGTATTCTACTGTTTTGTACTCTTTTCTACTGTTTTCTACTGTTTTGTACTCTTTTCTCCTATTTTATCTACTTTTCTCCTCTTTTTCCTCTTTTCTTCTGTTTTCTCCTGTGTTCTCCTCTTTTCTCCTGTTTTATCCTCTTTTCTACTGTTTTATCCTCTTTCTCCTCTTTCTCTTCATTTCACCTGTTTTCTCCTCTTTTCACCTCTTTTCTCCTCTTTTCTAAACTTTTCTCCTTTTTGATTCTCTTTTCTCCTCTGGCTCCTCTGTTCTCCTGTTTTCTCCTGTTTTCTCCTCTTTTCTAAACTTTTCTCCTTTTTGATTCTCTTTTCTCCTCTTTCTCCTCTTTCTCCTGTTTTCTCCACTTTTCTACTGTTTTCTCCTGTTTTCTAATCTTTTCTCCTTTTTTATTCGCTTTTCTCCTCTTTCTCCTCATTTCTCATGTTTTCCACTGTTTTCTCCTGTTTTCTCCTCTTTTCTACTGTTTTCTACTATTTGGTACTCTTTTCTACTGTTTTCTACTGTTTTGTATTCTTTTCTCCTTTTTATCTACTTTTCTCCTCTTTTTCCTCTTTTCTTCTGTTTTCTCCTCTTTTCTCTGTGTTCTCCTGGGTTCTCCTCATTTCTCCTGTTTTATCCTCTTTTCTACTGTTTTATCCTCTTTCTCCTCTTTCCTCCTCTTGTCTCCTGGGTTTCTCCACCTTTCTGTTCTTTTCTCCTCGTTTATCCTCTTTTCCACTCTTTTCTCCTGTTTTCTAATCTTTTCTCCTTTTTTATTCTCTTTTCTCCTCTTTCTCCTCTTTCTCCTCATTTCTCATGTTTTCCACTGTTTTCTCCTGTTTTCTCCTCTTTTCTACTGTTTTCTACTGTTTTGTACTCTTTTCTACTGTTTTCTACTGTTTTGTACTCTTTTCTCCTTTTTTATCTACTTTTCTCCTCTTTTTCCTCTTTTCTTCTGTTTTCTCCTGTGTTTTCCTCTTTTCTCCTGTTTTATCCTCTTTTCTACTGTTTTATCGTCTTTCTCCTCTTTCTCTTCATTTCACCTGTTTTCTCCTCTTTTCTCCTGTTTTTTTCCTCTTTTCTCCTGTGTTCTCCTCTTTTCTCCTCTTTTCTCCTGTTTTCAAATCTTTTCTCATTTTTTATTCTCTTTTCTCCTCTTTCTCCTCTTTCTCTTCATTTCACCTGTTTTCTCCTCTTTTCACCTGTTTTCTCCTCTTTTCTTCTCTTTTCTCCTGTTTTATCCCCTTTTCTACTGTTTTATCCTCTTTCTCCTCTTTCCTCCTCTAGTCTCCTGGGTTTCTCCACCTTTCTGTTCTTTTCTCCTCGTTTATCCTGTTTTCCACTCTTTTCTCCTGTTTTCTAATCTTTTCTCCTTTTTTATTCTGTTTTCTCCTCTTTCTCCTCATTTCTGCTGTTTTCTCCTCTTTTCTCCTGTTTTCTCCTCTTTTCTACTGTTTCCTCCTGTTTTCTCCTCTTTTCTACTGTTTTCTCCTGTTTTGTACTCTTTTCTCCTCTTTTCAATTGTGTTCTCCTCTTTTCTCCTCTTTTCTAAACTTTTCTCCTTTTTGATTCTCTTTTCTCCTCTTTCACCTCTTTCTCCTGTTTACTCCACTTTTCTACTGTTTTCTCCTGTTTTCTAATCTTTTCTCCTTTTTGATTCTCTTTTCTCCTCTTTCTCCTGTTTTCTCCTCATTTCTCATGTTTTCCACTCTTTTCTCCTGTTTTTTTCCTCTTTTCTACTGTTTTCTACTGTTTTGTACTCTTTTCTACTGTTTTCTACTGTTTTGTACTCTTTTCTCCTTTTTTATCTCCTTTTCTCCTCTTTTTCCTCTTTTCTTCTGTTTTCTCCTCTTTTCTCCTGTTTTCTCCTCTTTTCTCCTCTTTTCTCCACTTTTCTCCTCTTTTCTTCTGTTTTATCCACTTTTCTCCTCTTTCTCCTCTTTTCTCCTGTTTTCTAATCTTTTGTTCTATTTTATCCTCTTTTCTCCTCTTTCTCCTTTTTTCTCCTCTTTTCTCCTCTTTTCTCCTCTGTTCTCCTGTTTTCTAATCTTTTCTCCTTTTCTATCCTCCTGTTTCCTCTTTCTCCTCTTTTCTTTTCTCCACTTTTCTCCTGTTTTCTCCTCTTTTCTCCTGTTTTATCCACTTTTCTCCTCTTTCTCCCTCTTTTCTCCTGTTTTCTAATCTTTTCTCCTCTGTTCTCCTGTTTTCTAATCTTTTCTCCTTTTCTATCCTCCTGTTTCCTCTTTCTCCTCTTTTCTTTTCTCCTCTTTTCTACTGTTTTCTCCTCTTTTCTCCTGTTTTCTAATCTTTTCTCCTCTTTTATTCTCTTTTCTCCTCTTTTCTCCTGTTTTTATCTTCTTTTCTCCTGTGTTCACCTCTTTTCTCCTCTTTTCTCCTGTTTTCAAATCTTTTCTCATTTTTTATTCTCTTTTCTCCTCTTTCTCCTCTTTCTCTTCATTTCACCTGTTTTCTCCTCTTTTCACCTGTTTTCTCCTCTTTTCTTCTCTTTTCTCCTGTTTTATCCTCTTTTTTACTGTTTTATCCTCTTTCTCCTCTTTTCTCCTCTAGTCTCCTGGGTTTCTCCACCTTTCTGTTCATTTCTCCTCGTTTATCCTCTTTTCCACTCTTTTCTCCTGTTTTCGAATCTTTTCTCCTTTTTGATCCTCTTTTCTCCTCTTTCTCCTCTTTTCTCTTCTTTTCTCCACTTTTCTCCACTTTTCTCCTCTTTTCTTCTGTTTTATCCACTTTTCTCCTCTTTCTCCTCTGTTCTCCTGTTTTCTAATCTTTTCACCTTTTCTATCCTCCTGTCTCCTCTTTCTCCTCTTTTCTGTTCTCCTCTTTTCTACTGTTTTCTCCTCTTTTCGCCTGTGTTCTCCTCTTTTCTCCTCTTTTCTAAACTTTTCTCCTTTTTGATTCTCTTTTCTCCTCTTTCTCCTGTTTTCTCCACTTTTCTACTGTTTTCTCCTGTTTTCTAATCTTTTCTCCTTTTTTATTCTCTTTTCTCCTCTTTCTGCTCATTTCTTATGTTTTCCATTGTTTTCTCCTGTTTTCTCCTCTTTTCTACTGTTTTCTACTGTTTTGTACTCTTTTCTCCTTTTTTATCCTCTTTTCGCCTCTTTCTCCTCTTTTCTCCTCTTTTTTCCTCTTTGCTCCTCTTTTCTCCATGTTTTCTCCTCTTTTCTCCTCTTTTCTAAACTTTTCTCCTTTTTGATTCTCTTTTCTCCTCTTTCTCCTCATTCTCCTGTTTTCTCCACTTTTCTACTTTTTTCTCCTGTTTTCTAATCTTTTCTCCTTTTTTATTCTCTTTTCTCGTCTTTCTCCTCTTTCTCCTCATTTCTCATGTTTTCCACTGTTTTCTCCTCTTTTCTCCTCTTTTCTGCTGTTTTCTAATCTTTTCTCCTTTTTTATCCTCCTGTCTCCTCTTTCTCCTCTTTTCTCTTCTTTTCTCCTCTTTTCTCCTGTTTTCTCCTATTTTCTCCACTTTTCTCCACTTTTCTCCTCTTTTCTTCTGTTTTATCCACTTTTCTCCTCTTTCTCCTCTGTTCTCCTGTTTTCTAATCTTTTCACCTTTTCTATCCTCCTGTCTCCTCTTTCTCCTCTTTTCTGTTCTCCTCTTTTCTCCTGTTTTCTCCTCTTTTCTCCTGTTTTCTCCTCTTTTCGCCTGTGTTCTCCTCTTTTCTAAACTTTTCTCCTTTTTGATTCTCTTTTCTCCTCTTTCTCCTCTTTCTACTGTTTTCTCCACTTTTCTACTGTTTTCTCCTGTTTTCTAATCTTTTCTCCTTTTTTATTCTCTTTTCTCCTCTTTCTCGTCTTTCTGCTCATTTCTCATGTTTTCCACTCTTTTCTCCTGTTTTTTTCCTCTTTTGTACTGTTTTCTACTGTTTTGTACTCTTTTCTACTGTTTTCTACTGTAATGTACTCTTTTCTCCTTTTTTATCTCCTTTTCTCCTCTTTTTCCTCTTTTCTTCTGTTTTCTCCTCTTTTCTCCACTTTTCTCCTCTTTTCTTCTGTTTTATCCACTTTTCTCCTCTTTCTCCTCTTTTCTCCTGTTTTCTAATCTTTTGTTCTATTTTATCCTCTTTTCTCCTCTTTCTCCTTTTTTCTCCTCTTTTCTCCTCTTTTCTCCTCTGTTCTCCTGTTTTCTAATCTTTTCTCCTTTTCTATCCTCCTGTTTCCTCTTTCTCCTCTTTTCTTTTCTCCACTTTTCTCCTGTTTTCTCCTCTTTTCTCCTGTTTTATCCACTTTTCTCCTCTTTCTCCCTCTTTTCTCCTGTTTTCTAATCTTTTCTCCTCTGTTCTCCTGTTTTCTAATCTTTTCTCCTTTTCTATCCTCCTGTTTCCTCTTTCTCCTCTTTTCTTTTCTCCTCTTTTCTACTGTTTTCTCCTCTTTTCTCCTGTTTTCTAATCTTTTCTCCTCTTTTATTCTCTTTTCTCCTCTTTCTCCTCATTCCTGCTGTTTTCTCCTCTTTTCTCCTGTTTTCAACTGTGTTCTCCTCTTTTCTCCTCTTTTCTCCTCTTTTCTAAACTTTTCTCCTTTTTGATTCTCTTTTCTCCTCTTTCTCCTCTTTCTCCTGTTTTCTCCACTTTTCTACTGTTTTCTCCTGTTTTCTAATCTTTTCTCCTTTTTTATTCTCTTTTCTCGTCTTTCTCCTCTTTCTCCTCATTTCTCATGTTTTCCACTGTTTTCTCCTCTTTTCTACTGTTTTCTCCTGTTTTGTACTCTTTTCACCTTTTTTATCCACTTTTCTCCTCTTTATCCACTTTTCTTCTGTTTTCTCCTCTTTTCTCCACTGTTCTCCTCTTTTCTCCTCTTTTCTGCTGTTTTCTAATCTTTTCTCCTTTTTTATCCTCCTGTCTCCTCTTTCTCCTCTTTTCTCTTCTTTTCTCCTGTTTTCTCCTCTTTTCTCCACTTTTCTCCACTTTTCTCCTCTTTTCTTCTGTTTTATCCACTTTTCTCCTCTTTCTCCTCTTTTCTCCTGTTTTCTAATCTTTTCACCTTTTCTATCCTCCTGTCTCCTCTTTCTCCTCTTTTCTGTTCTCCTCTTTTCTACTGTTTTGTGCTCTTTTCTCCTGTTTTCTCCTCTTTTCGCCTGTGTTCTCCTCTTTTCTCCTCTTTTCTAAACTTTTCTCCTTTTTGATTCTCTTTTCTCCTCTTTCTCCTCTTTCTCCTGTTTTCTCCACTTTTCTAATGTGTTCTCTTGTTTTCTAATCTTTTCTCCTTTCTAATTCTCTTTTCTCCTCTTTCTCGTCTTTCTGCTCATTTCTCATGTTTTCCACTGTTTTCTCCTGTTTTCTCCTCTTTTCTACTGTTTTCTACTGTTTTGTACTCTTTTCTACTGTTTTCTACTGTAATGTACTCTTTTCTCCTTTTTTATCTCCTTTTCTCCTCTTTTTCCTCTTTTCTTCTGTTTTCTCCTCTTTTCTCCACTTTTCTCCTCTGTTCTCCTGTTTTCTAATCTTTTCTCCTTTTCTATCCTCCTGTTTCCTCTTTCTCCTCTTTTCTTTTCTCCACTTTTCTCCTGTTTTCTCCTCTTTTCTCCTGTTTTATCCACTTTTCTCCTCTTTCTCCCTCTTTTCTCCTGTTTTCTAATCTTTTCTCCTCTGTTCTCCTGTTTTCTAATCTTTTCTCCTTTTCTATCCTCCTGTTTCCTCTTTCTCCTCTTTTCTTTTCTCCTCTTTTCTACTGTTTTCTCCTCTTTTCTCCTGTTTTCTAATCTTTTCTCCTCTTTTATTCTCTTTTCTCCTCTTTCTCCTCATTCCTGCTGTTTTCTCCTCTTTTCTCCTGTTTTCAACTGTGTTCTCCTCTTTTCTCCTCTTTTCTCCTCTTTTCTAAACTTTTCTCCTTTTTGATTCTCTTTTCTCCTCTTTCTCCTCTTTCTCCTGTTTTCTCCACTTTTCTACTGTTTTCTCCTGTTTTCTAATCTTTTCTCCTTTTTTATTCTCTTTTCTCGTCTTTCTCCTCTTTCTCCTCATTTCTCATGTTTTCCACTGTTTTCTCCTCTTTTCTACTGTTTTCTCCTGTTTTGTACTCTTTTCACCTTTTTTATCCACTTTTCTCCTCTTTATCCACTTTTCTTCTGTTTTCTCCTCTTTTCTCCACTGTTCTCCTCTTTTCTCCTCTTTTCTGCTGTTTTCTAATCTTTTCTCCTTTTTTATCCTCCTGTCTCCTCTTTCTCCTCTTTTCTCTTCTTTTCTCCTGTTTTCTCCTCTTTTCTCCACTTTTCTCCACTTTTCTCCTCTTTTCTTCTGTTTTATCCACTTTTCTCCTCTTTCTCCTCTTTTCTCCTGTTTTCTAATCTTTTCACCTTTTCTATCCTCCTGTCTCCTCTTTCTCCTCTTTTCTGTTCTCCTCTTTTCTACTGTTTTGTGCTCTTTTCTCCTGTTTTCTCCTCTTTTCGCCTGTGTTCTCCTCTTTTCTCCTCTTTTCTAAACTTTTCTCCTTTTTGATTCTCTTTTCTCCTCTTTCTCCTCTTTCTCCTGTTTTCTCCACTTTTCTACTGTGTTCTCTTGTTTTCTAATCTTTTCTCCTTTTTTATTCTCTTTTCTCCTCTTTCTCGTCTTTCTGCTCATTTCTCATGTTTTCCACTGTTTTCTCCTGTTTTCTCCTCTTTTCTACTGTTTTCTACTGTTTTGTACTCTTTTCTCCTTTTTTATCCTCTTTTCGCGTCTTTCTCCTCTTTTCTCCTCTTTTTTCCTCTTTGCTCCTCTTTTCTCCTGGTTTTCTCCTCTTTTCTCCTCTTTTCTAAACTTTTCTCCTTTTTGATTCTCTTTTCTCCTCTTTCTCCTCATTCTCCTGTTTTCTCCACTTTTCTACTTTTTTCTCCTGTTTTCTAATCTTTTCTCCTTTTTTATTCTCTTTTCTCGTCTTTCTCCTCTTTCTCCTCATTTCTCATGTTTTCCACTGTTTTCTCCTCTTTTCTCCTCTTTTCTACTGTTTTCTCCTGTTTTGTGCTCTTTTCACCTTTTTTATCCACTTTTCTCCTCTTTTTCCTCCTTTCTTCTGTTTTCTCCTCTTTTCTCCACTGTTCTCCTCTTTTCTCCTCTTTTCTGCTGTTTTCTAATCTTTTCTCCTTTTTTATCCTCCTGTCTCCTCTTTCTCCTCTTTTCTCTTCTTTTCTCCTCTTTTCTCCTGTTTTCTCCTCTTTTCTCCACTTTTTTCCACTTTTCTCCTCTTTTCTTCTGTTTTATCCACTTTTCTCCTCTTTCTCCTCTGTTCTCCTGTTTTCTAATCTTTTCACCTTTTCTATCCTCCTGTCTCCTCTTTCTCCTCTTTTCTGTTCTCCTCTTTTCTCCTCTTTTCTCCTCTTTTTTCCTCTTTGCTCCTCTTTTCTCCTGGTTTTCTCCTCTTTTCTCCTCTTTTCTAAACTTTTCTCCTTTTTGATTCTCTTTTCTCCTCTTTCTCCTCATTCTCCTGTTTTATCCACTTTTCTACTGTTTTCTCCTGTTTTCTAATCTTTTCTCCTTTTTTATTCCCTTTTCTCCTCTTTCTCCTCTTTCTCCTCATTTCTCATGTTTTCCACTGTTTTCTCCTCTTTTCTCCTCTTTTCTACTGTTTTCTCCTGTTTTGTACTCTTTTCACCTTTTTTATCCACTTTTCTCCTCTTTTTCCTCTTTTCTTCTGTTTTTACCTCTTTTCTCCACTGTTCTCCTCTTTTCTCCTCTTTTCTGCTGGTTTCTAATCTTTTCTCCTTTTTTATCCTCCTGTCTCCTCTTTCTCCTCTTTTCTCTTCTTTTCTCCTCTTTTCTCCTGTTTTCTCCTCTTTTCTCCACTTTTCTCCTCTTTTCTTCTGTTTTATCCACTTTTCTCCTCTTTCTCCTCTGTTCTCCTGTTTTCTAATCTTTTCACCTTTTCTATCCTCCTGTCTCCTCTTTCTCCTCTTTTTTGTTCTCCTCTTTTCTCCTGTTTTCTCCTCTTTTCTCCTGTTTTCTCCTCTTTTAGCCTGTGTTCTCCTCTTTTCTCCTGTTTTCTAATCTTTTCTCCATTTTTTATTCTCTTTTCTCCTCTTTCTCCTCATTTCTGCTGTTTTCTCCTCTTTTCTTCTCTTTTCAACTGTGTTCTCCTCTTTTCTCCTCTTTTCTCCTCTTTTCTAAACTTTTCTCCTTTTTGATTCTCTTTTCTCCTCTTTCTCCTCTTTCTCCTGTTTTCTCCACTTTTCTACTGTTTTCTCCTGTTTTCTAATCTTTTCTCCTTTTTTATTCTCTTTTCTCCTCTTTCTCCTCTTTCTGCTCATTTCTCATGTTTTCCACTGTTTTCTCCTTATTTCTCCTCTTTTCTTCTGTTTTCTACTGTTTTGTACTCTTTTCTACTGTTTTCTACTGTTTTGTACTCTTTTCTCCTTTTTTATCTACGTTTCTCCTCTTTTTCCTCTTTTCTTCTGTTTTCTCCTCTTTTCTCCTGTTTTCTCCTCTTTTGTCCACTTTTCTCCTCTTTTCTTCCGTTTTATCCACTTTTCTCCTCTTTCTCCTCTTTTCTCCAATTTTCTAATCTTTTCTCCTATTTTATCCTCTTTTCTCCTCTTTCTCCTTTTTTCTCCCCTTTTCTCCTCTTTTCTCCTCTGTTCTCCTGCATTCTAATCTTTTCTCCTTTTCTATCCTCCTGTTTCCTCTTTCTCCTCTTTTCTTTTCTCCTCTTTTCTACTGTCTTCTCCTCTTTTCTTCTGTTTTCTCCTCTTTTCGTCTGTGTTCTCCTCTTTTCTCCTGTTTTCTAATCTTTTCTCCTTTTTTATTCTCTTTTCTCCTCTTTCTCCTCATTTCTGCTGTTTTCTCCTCTTTTCTCCTCTTTTCAACTGTGTTCTCCTCTTTTCTCCTCTTTTCTAAACTTTTCTCCTTTTTGATTCTCTTTTCTCCTCTTTCTGCTCATTTCTCATGTTTTCCACTCTTTTCTCCTGTTTTTTTCCTCTTTTCTACTGTTTTCTACTGTTTTGTACTCTTTTCTACTGTTTTCTACTGTTTTGTACTCTTTTCTCCTTTTTTATCTCCTTTTCTCCTCTTTTTCCTCTTTTCTTCTGTTTTCTCCTCTTTTCTCCTGTTTTCTCCTCTTTTCTCCTCTTTTCTCCTGTTTTCTCCTCTTTTCTCCTCTTTTCTCCACTTTTCTCCTCTTTTCTTCTGTTTTATCCACTTTTCTCCTCTTTCTCCTCTTTTCTCCTGTTTTCTAATCTTTTGTTCTATTTTATCCTCTTTTCTCCTCTTTCTCCTTTTTTCTCCTCTTTTCTCCTCTTTTCTCCTCTGTTCTCCTGTTTTCTAATCTTTTCTCCTTTTCTATCCTCCTGTTTCCTCTTTCTCCTCTTTTCTTTTCTCCACTTTTCTCCTGTTTTCTCCTCTTTTCTCCTGTTTTATCCACTTTTCTCCTCTTTCTCCCTCTTTTCTCCTGTTTTCTAATCTTTTCTCCTATGTTATCCTCTTTTCTCCTCTTTCTCCTTTTTTCTCCTCTTTTCTCCTCTTTTCTCCTCTTATCTCCTCTGTTCTCCTGTTTTCTAATCTTTTCTCCTTTTCTATCCTCCTGTTTCCTCTTTCTCCTCTTTTCTTTTCTCCTCTTTTCTACTGTTTTCTCCTCTTTTCTCCTGTTTTCTAATCTTTTCTCCTCTTTTATTCTCTTTTCTCCTCTTTCTCCTCATTTCTGCTGTTTTCTCCTCTTTTCTCCTCTTTTCTCCTCTTTTCTAAACTTTTCTCCTTTTTGATTCTCTTTTCTCCTCTTTCTCCTCTTTCTCCTGTTTTCTCCACATTTCTACTGTTTTCTCCTGTTTTCTAATCTTTTCTCCTTTTTTATTCTCTTTTCTCGTCTTTCTCCTCTTTCTCCTCATTTCTCATGTTTTCCACTGTTTTCTCCTCTTTTCTACTGTTTTCTCCTGTTTTGTACTCTTTTCACCTTTTTTATCCACTTTTCTCCTCTTTATCCACTTTTCTTCTGTTTTCTCCTCTTTTCTCCACTGTTCTCCTCTTTTCTCCTCTTTTCTGCTGTTTTCTAATCTTTTCTCCTTTTTTATCCTCCTGTCTCCTCTTTCTCCTCTTTTCTCTTCTTTTCTCCTGTTTTCTCCTCTTTTCTCCACTTTTCTCCACTTTTCTCCTCTTTTCTTCTGTTTTATCCACTTTTCTCCTCTTTCTCCTCTGTTCTCCTGTTTTCTAATCTTTTCACCTTTTCTATCCTCCTGTCTCCTCTTTCTCCTCTTTTCTGTTCTCCTCTTTTCTACTGTTTTGTGCTCTTTTCTCCTGTTTTCTCCTCTTTTCGCCTGTGTTCTCCTCTTTTCTCCTCTTTTCTAAACTTTTCTCCTTTTTGATTCTCTTTTCTCCTCTTTCTCCTCTTTCTCCTGTTTTCTCCACTTTTCTACTGTGTTCTCTTGTTTTCTAATCTTTTCTCCTTTTTTATTCTCTTTTCTCCTCTTTCTCGTCTTTCTGCTCATTTCTCATGTTTTCCACTGTTTTCTCCTGTTTTCTCCTCTTTTCTACTGTTTTCTACTGTTTTGTACTCTTTTCTCCTTTTTTATCCTCTTTTCGCGTCTTTCTCCTCTTTTCTCCTCTTTTTTCCTCTTTGCTCCTCTTTTCTCCTGGTTTTCTCCTCTTTTCTCCTCTTTTCTAAACTTTTCTCCTTTTTGATTCTCTTTTCTCCTCTTTCTCCTCATTCTCCTGTTTTCTCCACTTTTCTACTTTTTTCTCCTGTTTTCTAATCTTTTCTCCTTTTTTATTCTCTTTTCTCCTCTTTCTCCTCTTTCTCCTCATTTCTCATGTTTTCCACTGTTTTCTCCTCTTTTCTCCTCTTTTCTACTGTTTTCTCCTGTTTTGTACTCTTTTCACCTTTTTTATCCACTTTTCTCCTCTTTTTCCTCTTTTCTTCTGTTTTTACCTCTTTTCTCCACTGTTCTCCTCTTTTCTCCTCTTTTCTGCTGGTTTCTAATCTTTTCTCCTTTTTTATCCTCCTGTCTCCTCTTTCTCCTCTTTTCTCTTCTTTTCTCCTCTTTTCTCCTGTTTTCTCCTCTTTTCTCCACTTTTTTCCACTTTTCTCCTCTTTTCTTCTGTTTTATCCACTTTTCTCCTCTTTCTCCTCTGTTCTCCTGTTTTCTAATCTTTTCACCTTTTCTATCCTCCTGTCTCCTCTTTCTCCTCTTTTCTGTTCTCCTCTTTTCTACTGTTTTCTCCTCTTTTCTCCTGTTTTCTCCTCTTTTCGCCTGTGTTCTCCTCTTTTCTAAACTTTTCTCCTTTTTGATTCTCTTTTCTCCTCTTTCTCCTCTTTCTACTGTTTTCTCCACTTTTCTACTGTTTTCTCCTGTTTTCTCCTCTTTTCGCCTGTGTTCTCCTCTTTTCTCCTCTTTTCTAAACTTTTCTCCTTTTTGATTCTCTTTTCTCCTCTTTCTCCTCTTTCTCCTGTTTTCTCCACTTTTCTACTGTGTTCTCTTGTTTTCTAATCTTTTCTCCTTTTTTATTCTCTTTTCTCCTCTTTCTCGTCTTTCTGCTCATTTCTCATGTTTTCCACTGTTTTCTCCTGTTTTCTCCTCTTTTCTACTGTTTTCTACTGTTTTGTACTCTTTTCTCCTTTTTTATCCTCTTTTCGCGTCTTTCTCCTCTTTTCTCCTCTTTTTTCCTCTTTGCTCCTCTTTTCTCCTGGTTTTCTCCTCTTTTCTCCTCTTTTCTAAACTTTTCTCCTTTTTGATTCTCTTTTCTCCTCTTTCTCCTCATTCTCCTGTTTTATCCACTTTTCTACTGTTTTCTCCTGTTTTCTAATCTTTTCTCCTTTTTTATTCTCTTTTCTCCTCTTTCTCCTCTTTCTCCTCATTTCTCATGTTTTCCACTGTTTTCTCCTCTTTTCTCCTCTTTTCTACTGTTTTCTCCTGTTTTGTACTCTTTTCACCTTTTTTATCCACTTTTCTCCTCTTTTTCCTCTTTTCTTCTGTTTTTACCTCTTTTCTCCACTGTTCTCCTCTTTTCTCCTCTTTTCTGCTGGTTTCTAATCTTTTCTCCTTTTTTATCCTCCTGTCTCCTCTTTCTCCTCTTTTCTCTTCTTTTCTCCTCTTTTCTCCTGTTTTCTCCTCTTTTCTCCACTTTTTTCCACTTTTCTCCTCTTTTCTTCTGTTTTATCCACTTTTCTCCTCTTTCTCCTCTGTTCTCCTGTTTTCTAATCTTTTCACCTTTTCTATCCTCCTGTCTCCTCTTTCTCCTCTTTTCTGTTCTCCTCTTTTCTCCTGTTTTCTCCTCTTTTCTCCTGTTTTCTCCTCTTTTAGCCTGTGTTCTCCTCTTTTCTCCTGTTTTCTAATCTTTTCTCCATTTTTTATTCTCTTTTCTCCTCTTTCTCCTCATTTCTGCTGTTTTCTCCTCTTTTCTTCTCTTTTCAACTGTGTTCTCCTCTTTTCTCCTCTTTTCTCCTCTTTTCTAAACTTTTCTCCTTTTTGATTCTCTTTTCTCCTCTTTCTCCTCTTTTCTCCTGTTTTCTCCTCTTTTGTCCACTTTTCTCCTCTTTTCTTCCGTTTTATCCACTTTTCTCCTCTTTCTCCTCTTTTCTCCAATTTTCTAATCTTTTCTCCTATTTTATCCTCTTTTCTCCTCTTTCTCCTTTTTTCTCCCCTTTTCTCCTCTTTTCTCCTCTGTTCTCCTGCATTCTAATCTTTTCTCCTTTTCTATCCTCCTGTTTCCTCTTTCTCCTCTTTTCTTTTCTCCTCTTTTCTACTGTTTTCTCCTCTTTTCTTCTGTTTTCTCCTCTTTTCGTCTGTGTTCTCCTCTTTTCTCCTGTTTTCTAATCTTTTCTCCTTTTTTATTCTCTTTTCTCCTCTTTCTCCTCATTTCTGCTGTTTTCTCCTCTTTTCTCCTCTTTTCAACTGTGTTCTCCTCTTTTCTCCTCTTTTCTAAACTTTTCTCCTTTTTGATTCTCTTTTCTCCTCTTTCTCCTCTTTCTGCTCATTTCTCATGTTTTCCACTCTTTTCTCCTGTTTTTTTCCTCTTTTCTACTGTTTTCTACTGTTTTGTACTCTTTTCTACTGTTTTCTACTATTTTGTACTCTTTTCTCCTTTTTTATCTCCTTTTCTCCTCTTTTTCCTCTTTTCTTCTGTTTTCTCCTCTTTTCTCCTGTTTTCTCCTCTTTTCTACTCTTTTCTCCACTTTTCTCCTCTTTTCTTCTGTTTTATCCACTTTTCTCCTCTTTCTCCTCTTTTCTCCTGTTTTCTAATCTTTTGTTCTATTTTATCCTCTTTTCTCCTCTTTCTCCTTTTTTCTCCTCTTTTCTCCTCTTTTCTCCTCTGTTCTCCTGTTTTCTAATCTTTTCTCCTTTTCTATCCTCCTGTTTCCTCTTTCTCCTCTTTTCTTTTCTCCACTTTTCTCCTGTTTTCTCCTCTTTTCTCCTGTTTTATCCACTTTTCTCCTCTTTCTCCCTCTTTTCTCCTGTTTTCTAATCTTTTCTCCTATGTTCTCCTCTTTTCTCCTCTTATCTCCTCTGTTCTCCTGTTTTCTAATCTTTTCTCCTTTTCTATCCTCCTGTTTCCTCTTTCTCCTCTTTTCTTTTCTCCTCTTTTCTACTGTTTTCTCCTCTTTTCTCCTGTTTTCTAATCTTTTCTCCTCTTTTATTCTCTTTTCTCCTCTTTCTCCTCATTTCTGCTGTTTTCTCCTCTTTTCTCCTCTTTTCTAAACTTTTCTCCTTTTTGATTCTCTTTTCTCCTCTTTCTCCTCTTTCTCCTGTTTTCTCCACTTTTCTACTGTTTTCTCCTGTTTTCTAATCTTTTCTCCTTTTTTATTCTCTTTTCTCGTCTTTCTCCTCTTTCTCCTCATTTCTCATGTTTTCCACTGTTTTCTCCTCTTTTCTACTGTTTTCTCCTGTTTTGTACTCTTTTCACCTTTTTTATCCACTTTTCTCCTCTTTATCCACTTTTCTTCTGTTTTCTCCTCTTTTCTCCACTGTTCTCCTCTTTTCTCCTCTTTTCTGCTGTTTTCTAATCTTTTCTCCTTTTTTATCCTCCTGTCTCCTCTTTCTCCTCTTTTCTCTTCTTTTCTCCTGTTTTCTCCTCTTTTCTCCACTTTTCTCCACTTTTCTCCTCTTTTCTTCTGTTTTATCCACTTTTCTCCTCTTTCTCCTCTGTTCTCCTGTTTTCTAATCTTTTCACCTTTTCTATCCTCCTGTCTCCTCTTTCTCCTCTTTTCTGTTCTCCTCTTTTCTACTGTTTTGTGCTCTTTTCTCCTGTTTTCTCCTCTTTTCGCCTGTGTTCTCCTCTTTTCTCCTCTTTTCTAAACTTTTCTCCTTTTTGATTCTCTTTTCTCCTCTTTCTCCTCTTTCTCCTGTTTTCTCCACTTTTCTACTGTGTTCTCTTGTTTTCTAATCTTTTCTCCTTTTTTATTCTCTTTTCTCCTCTTTCTCGTCTTTCTGCTCATTTCTCATGTTTTCCACTGTTTTATCCTGTTTTCTCCTCTTTTCTCCTCTTTTCTAAACTTTTCTCCTTTTTGATTCTCTTTTCTCCTCTTTCTCCTCTTTCTCCTGTTTTCTCCACTTTTCTACTGTTTTCTCCTGTTTTATAATCTTTTCTCCCTATTTATTCTCTTTTCTCCTCTTTCTCCTCATTTCTCATTTTTTCCATAGTTTTCTCCTGTTTTCTCCTCTTTTCTACTGATTTCTACTGTTTTGTACTCTTTTCTACTGTTTTCTACTGTTTTCTACTGTTTTGTACTCTTTTCTCCTTTTTTATCTACTTTTCTCCTCTTTTTCCTCTTTTCTACTGTTTTCTCCTCTTTTCTCTGTGTTCTCCTGGGTTCTCCTCATTTCTCCTGTTTTATCCTCTTTTCTACTGTTTTATCCTCTTTCTCCTCTTTCCTCCTCTCGTGTCCTGGGTTTCTCCACCTTTCTGTTCTTTTCTCCTCGTTTATCCTCTTTTCCACTCTTTTCTCCTGTTTTCTAATCTTTTCTCCTTTTTTATTCTGTTTTCTCCTCTTTCTCCTCATTTCTGCTGTTTTCTCCTCTTTTCTCCTGTTTTCTCCTCTTTTCTACTGTTTCCTCCTGTTTTCTAATCTTTTGTCCTCTTTTATTCTCTTTTCTCCTCTTTCTCCTCTTTCTCATTATTTCTTCGGTTTTCTCCTCTTTTCTCCTGTTTTCTCCTGTTTTCTCCTCTTTTCTACTGTTTTCTCCTGTTTTGTACTCTCTTCTCCTCTTTTCAACTGTGTTCTCCTCTTTTCTCCTCTTTTCTAAACTTTTCTCCTTTTTGATTCTCTTTTCTCCTCTTTCTCCTCTTTCTCCTGTTTTCTCCACTTTTCTACTGTTTTCTCCTGTTTTATAATCTTTTCTCCCTATTTATTCTCTTATCTCCTCATTCTCCTCATTTCACATTTTTTCCATAGTTTTCTCCTGTTTTCTCCTCTTTTCTACTGATTTCTACTGTTTTGTACTCTTTTCTACTGTTTTCTACTGTTTTGTACTCTTTTCTCCTTTTTTATCTACTTTTCTCCTCTTTTTCCTCTTTTCTTCTGTTTTCTCCTCTTTTCTCTGTGTTCTCCTGGGTTCTCCTCATTTCTCCTGTTTTATCCTCTTTTCTACTGTTTTATCCTCTTTCTCCTCTTTCCTCCTCTAGTCTCCTGGGTTTCTCCACCTTTCTGTTCTTTTCTCCTCGTATATCCTCTTTTCCACACTTTTCTCCTGTTTTCTAACCTTTTCTCCTTTTTTATTCTGTTTTCTCCTCTTTCTCCTCATTTCTGCTGTTTTGTCCTCTTTTCTCCTCTTTTCAACTGTGTTCTCCTCTTTTCTCCTCTTTTCTAAACTTTTCTCCTTTTTGATTCTCTTTTCTCCTCTGGCTCCTCTGTTCTCCTGTTTTCTCCTGTTTTCTCCTCTTTTCTCCTCGTTTCTAAACTTTTCTCCTTTTTGATTCTCTTTTCTCCTCTTTCTCCTCTTTCTCCTGTTTTCTCCACTTTTCTACTGGTTTCTCCTGTTTTCTAATCTTTTCTCCTTTTTTATTCGCTTTTCTCCTCTTTCTCCTCTTTCTCCTCATTTCTCATGTTTTCCACTGTTTTCTCCTGTTTTCTC
The DNA here is from genome assembly GCF_047496795.1 of Chiloscyllium punctatum. Lineage (NCBI taxonomy): Eukaryota > Metazoa > Chordata > Chondrichthyes > Orectolobiformes > Hemiscylliidae > Chiloscyllium > Chiloscyllium punctatum. Next base: position 47,239 of record NW_027310575.1, read on the forward strand.
CTCTTTTCTACTGTTTTCTACTGTTTGGTACTCTTTTCTACTGTTTTCTACTGTTTTGTATTCTTTTCTCCTTTTTATCTACTTTTCTCCTCTTTTTCCTCTTTTCTTCTGTTTTCTCCTCTTTTCTCTGTGTTCTCCTGGGTTCTCCTCATTTCTCCTGTTTTATCCTCTTTTCTACTGTTTTATCCTCTTTCTCCTCTTTCCTCCTCTTGTCTCCTGGGTTTCTCCACCTTTCTGTTCTTTTCTCCTCGTTTATCCTCTTTTCCACTCTTTTCTCCTGTTTTCTAATCTTTTCTCCTTTTTTATTCTCTTTTCTCCTCTTTCTCCTCTTTCTCCTCATTTCTCATGTTTTCCACTGTTTTCTCCTGTTTTCTCCTCTTTTCTACTGTTTTCTACTGTTTTGTACTCTTTTCTACTGTTTTCTACTGTTTTGTACTCTTTTCTCCTTTTTTATCTACTTTTCTCCTCTTTTTCCTCTTTTCTTCTGTTTTCTCCTGTGTTCTCCTCTTTTCTCCTGTTTTATCCTCTTTTCTACTGTTTTATCGTCTTTCTCCTCTTTCTCTTCATTTCACCTGTTTTCTCCTCTTTTCTCCTGTTTTTTTCCTCTTTTCTCCTGTGTTCTCCTCTTTTCTCCTCTTTTCTCCTGTTTTCAAATCTTTTCTCATTTTTTATTCTCTTTTCTCCTCTTTCTCCTCTTTCTCTTCATTTCACCTGTTTTCTCCTCTTTTCACCTGTTTTCTCCTCTTCTTCTCTTTTCTCCTGTTTTATCCCCTTTTCTACTGTTTTATCCTCTTTCTCCTCTTTCCTCCTCTAGTCTCCTGGGTTTCTCCACCTTTCTGTTCTTTTCTCCTCGTTTATCCTCTTTTCCACTCTTTTCTCCTGTTTTCTAATCTTTTCTCCTTTTTTATTCTGTTTTCTCCTCTTTCTCCTCATTTCTGCTGTTTTCTCCTCTTTTCTCCTGTTTTCTCCTCTTTTCTACTGTTTCCTCCTGTTTTCTAATCTTTTGTCCTCTTTTATTCTCTTTTCTCCTCTTTCTCCTCTTTCTCATTATTTCTTCGGTTTTCTCCTCTTTTCTCCTGTTTTCTCCTGTTTTCTCCTCTTTTCTACTGTTTTCTCCTGTTTTGTACTCTTTTCTCCTCTTTTCAATTGTGTTCTCCTCTTTTCTCCTCTTTTCTAAACTTTTCTCCTTTTTGATTCTCTATTCTCCTCTTTCACCTCTTTCTCCTGTTTACTCCACTTTTCTACTGTTTTCTCCTGTTTTCTAATCTTTTCTCCTTTTTGATTCTCTTTTCTCCTCTTTCTCCTGTTTTCTCCACTTCTCTACTGTTTTGTCCTGTTTTGTAATCTTTTCTCCTTTTTTATTCTCTTTTCTCCTCTTTCTCCTCTTTCTCCTCATTTCTCATGTTTTCCACTGTTTTCTCCTGTTTTCTCCTCTTTTCTACTGTTTTCTACTGTTTTGTACTCTTTTCTCCTTTTTTATCTACTTTTCTCCTCTTTTTCCTCTTTTCTTCTGTTTTCTCCTCTTTTCTCCTGTGTTCTCCTCTTTTCTCCTGTTTTCTCCTGTTTTCTCCTCTTTTCTCCTGTTTTCTAATCTTTTCTCCTTTTTTATTCTGTTTTCTCCTCTTTCTCCACATTTCTGCTGTTTTCTACTCTTTTCAACTGTGTTCTCCTCTTTTCTCCTCTTTTCTAAACTTTTCTCCTTTTTGATTCTCTTTTCTCCTCTTTCTCCTGTTTTCTCCACTTTTCTACTGTTTTCTCCTGTTTTCTAATCTTTTCTCCTTTTTTTATTCTCTTTTCTCCTCTTTCTCCTCTTTCTCCTCATTTCTCATGTTTTCCACTGTTTTCTCCTGTTGTCTCCTCTTTTCTACTGTATTCTACTGTTTTGTACTCTTTTCTACTGTTTTCTACTGTTTTGTACTCTTTTCTCCTATTTTATCTACTTTTCTCCTCTTTTTCCTCTTTTCTTCTGTTTTCTCCTGTGTTCTCCTCTTTTCTCCTGTTTTATCCTCTTTTCTACTGTTTTATCCTCTTTCTCCTCTTTCTCTTCATTTCACCTGTTTTCTCCTCTTTTCACCTGTTTTCTCCTCTTTTCTTCTCTTTTCTCCTCTTTTCTCCTGTTTTTTTCCTCTTTTCTCCTGTGTTCTCCTCTTTTCTCCTGTTTTCAAATCTTTTCTCATTTTTTATTCTCTTTTGTCCTCTTTCTCCTCTTTCTCTTCATTTCACCTGTTTTCTCCTCTTATAACCTGTTTTCTCCTCTTTTCTTCTCTTTTCTCCTGTTTTATCCTCTTTTCTACGGTTTTATCCTCTTTCTCCTCTTTCCTCCTCTCGTCTCCTCGGTTTCTCCACCTTTCTGTTCTTTTCTCCTCGTTTATCCTCTTTTCCACTCTTTTCTCCTGTTTTCTAATCTTTTCTCCTTTTTTATTCTGTTTTCTCCTCTTTCTCCTCATTCCTGCTGTTTTCTCCTCTTTTCTCCTGTTTTCTCCTCTTTTCTACTGTTTCCTCCTGTTTACTAATCTTTTGTCCTCTTTTATTCTCTTTTCTCCTCTTTCTCCTCTTTCTCATTATTTCTTCGGTTTTCTCCTCTTTTCTCCTGTTTTCTCCTCTTTTCTACTGTTTTCTCCTGTTTTCTACTGTTTTTTCCTGTTTTGTACTCTTTTCTCTTCTTTTCAATTGTGTTCTCCTCTTTTCTAAACTTTTCTCCTTTTTGATTCTCTTTTCTCCTCTTTCTCCTCTTTCTCCTGTTTACTCCACCTTTCTACTGTTTTCTCCTGTTTTCTAATCTTTTCTCCTTTTTTATTCTCTTTTCTCCTCTTTCTCCTCTTTCTCCTCATTTCTCATGTTTTCCACTGTTTTCTCCTGTTTTCTCCTCTTTTCTACTGTTTTCTACTGTTTTGTACTCTTTTCTCCTTTTTTATCTACTTTTCTCCTCTTTTTCCTCTTTTCTTCTGTTTTCTCCTGTTTTCTCCTGTTTTCTCCTCTTTTCTCCTGTTTTCTCCTGTTTTCTCCTCTTTTCTCCTGTTTTCTAATCTTTTCTCCTTTTTTATTCTGTTTTCTCCTCTTTCTCCTCATTTCTGCTGTTTTCTACTCTTTTCAACTGTGTTCTCCTCTTTTCTCCTCTTTTCTAAACTTTTCTCCTTTTTGATTCTCTTTTCTCCTCTTTCTCCTGTTTTCTCCACTTTTCTACTGTTTTCTCCTGTTTTCTAATCTTTTCTCCTTTTTTTATTCTCTTTTCTCCTCTTTCTCCTCTTTCTCCTCATTTCTCATGTTTTCCACTGTTTTCTCCTGTTGTCTCCTCTTTTCTACTGTATTCTACTGTTTTGTACTCTTTTCTACTGTTTTCTACTGTTTTGTACTCTTTTCTCCTATTTTATCTACTTTTCTCCTCTTTTTCCTCTTTTCTTCTGTTTTCTCCTGTGTTCTCCTCTTTTCTCCTGTTTTATCCTCTTTTCTACTGTTTTATCCTCTTTCTCCTCTTTCTCTTCATTTCACCTGTTTTCTCCTCTTTTCACCTGTTTTCTCCTCTTTTCTTCTCTTTTCTCCTCTTTTCTCCTGTTTTTTTCCTCTTTTCTCCTGTGTTCTCCTCTTTTCTCCTGTTTTCAAATCTTTTCTCATTTTTTATTCTCTTTTATCCTCTTTCTCCTCTTTCTCTTCATTTCACCTGTTTTCTCCTCTTATAACCTGTTTTCTCCTCTTTTCTTCTCTTTTCTCCTGTTTTATCCTCTTTTCTACTGTTTTATCCTCTTTCTCCTCTTTCCTCCTCTCGTCTCCTCGGTTTCTCCACCTTTCTGTTCTTTTCTCCTCGTTTATCCTCTTTTCCACTCTTTTCTCCTGTTTTCTAATCTTTTCTCCTTTTTTATTCTGTTTTCTCCTCTTTCTCCTCATTCCTGCTGTTTTCTCCTCTTTTCTCCTGTTTTCTCCTCTTTTCTACTGTTTCCTCCTGTTTACTAATCTTTTGTCCTCTTTTATTCTCTTTTCTCCTCTTTCTCCTCTTTCTCATTATTTCTTCGGTTTTCTCCTCTTTTCTCCTGTTTTCTCCTCTTTTCTACTGTTTTCTCCTCTTTTCTACTGTTTTTTCCTGTTTTGTACTCTTTTCTCTTCTTTTCAATTGTGTTCTCCTCTTTTCTCCTCTTTTCTAAACTTTTCTCCTTTTTGATTCTCTTTTCTCCTCTTTCTCCTCTTTCTCCTGTTTTCTCCACTTTTCTACTGTTTTCTCCTGTTTTATAATCTTTTCTCCCTATTTATTCTCTTATCTCCTCATTCTCCTCATTTCTCATTTTTTCCATAGTTTTCTCCTGTTTTCTCCTCTTTTCTACTGATTTCTACTGTTTTGTACTCTTTTCTACTGTTTTCTACTGTTTTGTACTCTTTTCTCCTTTTTTATCTACTTTTCTCCTCTTTTTCCTCTTTTCTTCTGTTTTCTCCTCTTTTCTCTGTGTTCTCCTGGGTTCTCCTCATTTCTCCTGTTTTATCCTCTTTTCTACTGTTTTATCCTCTTTCTCCTCTTTCCTCCTCTAGTCTCCTGGGTTTCTCCACCTTTCTGTTCTTTTCTCCTCGTATATCCTCTTTTCCACTCTTTTCTCCTGTTTTCTAACCTTTTCTCCTTTTTTATTCTGTTTTCTCCTCTTTCTCCTCATTTCTGCTGTTTTGTCCTCTTTTCTCCTCTTTTCAACTGTGTTCTCCTCTTTTCTCCTCTTTTCTAAACTTTTCTCCTTTTTGATTCTCTTTTCTCCTCTGGCTCCTCTGTTCTCCTGTTTTCTCCTGTTTTCTCCTCTTTTCTCCTCTTTTCTAAACTTTTCTCCTTTTTGATTCTCTTTTCTCCTCTTTCTCCTCTTTCTCCTGTTTTCTCCACTTTTCTACTGTTTTCTCCTGTTTTCTAATCTTTTCTCCTTTTTTATTCGCTTTTCTCCTCTTTCTCCTCTTTCTCCTCATTTCTCATGTTTTCCACTGTTTTCTCCTGTTTTCTCCTCTTTACTACTGTTTTCTACTGTTTTGTACTCTTTTCTACTGTTTTCTACTGTTTTTTACTCTTTTCTCCTTTTTTATCTACTTTTCTCCTCTTTTTCCTCTTTTCTTCTGTTTTCTCCTGTGTTCTCCTCTTTTCTCCTGTTTTATCCTCTTTTCTACTGTTTTATCGTCTTTCTCCTCTTTCTATTCATTTCTTCTGTTTTCTCCTCTTTTCTCCTGTTTTTTCCTCTTTTCTCCTGTGTTCGCCTCTTTTCTCCTGTTTTCAAATCTTTTCTCATTTTTTATTCTCTTTTCTCCTGTTTTATCCCCTTTTCTACTGTTTTATCCTCTTTCTCCTCTTTCCTCCTCTAGTCTCCTGGGTTTCTCCACCTTTCTGTTCTTTTCTCCTCGTTTATCCTCTTTTCCACTCTTTTCTCCTGTTTTCTAATCTTTTCTCCTTTTTTATTCTGTTTTCTCCTCTTTCTCCTCATTTCTGCTGTTTTCTCCTCTTTTCTCGTGTTTTCTCCTCTTTTCTACTGTTTCCTCCTGTTTTCTAATCTTTTGTCCTCTTTTATTCTCTTTTCTCCTCTTTCTCCTCTTTCTCATTATTTCTTCGGTTTTCTCCTCTTTTCTCCTGTTTTCTCCTGTTTTCTCCTCTTTTCTACTGTTTTCTCCTGTTTTGTACTCTTTTCTCCTCTTTTCAATTGTGTTCTCCTCTTTTCTCCTCTTTTCTAAACTTTTCTCCTTTTTGATTCTCTTTTCTCCTCTTTCTCCTCTTTCTCCTGTTTACTCCACTTTTCTACTGTTTTCACCTGTTTTCTAATCTTTTCTCCTTTTTTATTCTCTTTTCTCCTCTTTCTCCTCTTTCTCCTCATTTCTCATGTTTTCCACTGTTTTCTCCTGTTTTCTCCTCTTTTCTACTGTTTTCTACTGTTTTGTACCCTTTTCTCCTTTTTTATCTACTTTTCTCCTCTTTTTCCTCTTTTCTTCTGTTTTCTCCTCTTTTCTCCTGTGTTCTCCTCTTTTCTCCTGTTTTCTCCTGTTTTCTCCTCTTTTCTCCTGTTTTCTAATCTTTTCTCCTTTTTTATTCTGTTTTCTCCTCTTTCTCCTCATTTCTGCTGTTTTCTACTCTTTTCAACTGTGTTCTCCTCTTTTCTCCTCTTTTCTCCTCTTTTCTAAACTTTTCTCCTTTTTGATTCTCTTTTCTCCTCTTTCTCCTGTTTTCTCCACTTTTCTACTGTTTTCTCCTGTTTTCTAATCTTTTCTCCTTTTTTATTCTCTTTTCTCCTCTTTCTCCTCTTTCTCCTCATTTCTCATGTTTTCCACTGTTTTCTCCTGTTGTCTCCTCTTTTCTACTGTATTCTACTGTTTTGTACTCTTTTCTACTGTTTTCTACTGTTTTGTACTCTTTTCTCCTATTTTATCTACTTTTCTCCTCTTTTTCCTCTTTTCTTCTGTTTTCTCGTGTGTTCTCCTCTTTTCTCCTGTTTTATCCTCTTTTCCACTGTTTTATCCTCTTTCTCCTATTTCTCTTCATTTCACCTGTTTTCTCCTCTTTTCACCTCTTTTCTCCTCTTTTCTAAACTTTTCTCCTTTTTGATTCTCTTTTCTCCTCTGGCTCCTCTGTTCTCCTGTTTTCTCCTGTTTTCTCCTCTTTTCTCCTCTTTTCTAAACTTTTCTCCTTTTTGATTCTCTTTTCTCCTCTTTCTCCTCTTTCTCCTGTTTTCTCCACTTTTCTACTTTTTCTCCTGTTTTCTAATCTTTTCTCCTTTTTTATTCGCTTTTCTCCTCTTTCTCCTCTTTCTCCTCATTTCTCATGTTTCCACTGTTTTCTCCTGTTTTCTCCTCTTTTCTACTGTTTTCTACTGTTTGGTACTCTTTTCTACTGTTTTCTACTGTTTTGTATTCTTTTCTCCTTTTTATCTACTTTTCTCCTCTTTTTCCTCTTTTCTTCTGTTTTCTCCTCTTTTCTCTGTGTTCTCCTGGGTTCTCCTCATTTCTCCTGTTTTATCCTCTTTTCTACTGTTTTATCCTCTTTCTCCTCTTTCCTCCTCTTGTCTCCTGGGTTTCTCCACCTTTCTGTTCTTTTCTCCTCGTTTATCCTCTTTTCCACTCTTTTCTCCTGTTTTCTAATCTTTTCTCCTTTTTTATTCTCTTTTCTCCTCTTTCTCCTCTTTCTCCTCATTTCTCATGTTTTCCACTGTTTTCTCCTGTTTTATCCTCTTTTCTACTGTTTTATCGTCTTTCTCCTCTTTCTCTTCATTTCACCTGTTTTCTCCTCTTTTCTCCTGTTTTTTTCCTCTTTTCTCCTGTGTTCTCCTCTTTTCTCCTCTTTTCTCCTGTTTTCAAATCTTTTCTCATTTTTTATTCTCTTTTCTCCTCTTTCTCCTCTTTCTCTTCATTTCACCTGTTTTCTCCTCTTTTCACCTGTTTTCTCCTCTTCTTCTCTTTTCTCCTGTTTTATCCCCTTTTCTACTGTTTTATCCTCTTTCTCCTCTTTCCTCCTCTAGTCTCCTGGGTTTCTCCACCTTTCTGTTCTTTTCTCCTCGTTTATCCTGTTTTCCACTCTTTTCTCCTGTTTTCTAATCTTTTCTCCTTTTTTATTCTGTTTTCTCCTCTTTCTCCTCATTTCTGCTGTTTTCTCCTCTTTTCTCCTGTTTTCTCCTCTTTTCTACTGTTTCCTCCTGTTTTCTAATCTTTTGTCCTCTTTTATTCTATTTTCTCCTCTTTCTCCTCTTTCTCATTATTTCTTCGGTTTTCTCCTCTTTTCTCCTGTTTTCTCCTGTTTTCTCCTCTTTTCTACTGTTTTCTCCTGTTTTGTACTCTTTTCTCCTCTTTTCAATTGTGTTCTCCTCTTTTCTAAACTTTTCTCCTTTTTGATTCTCTTTTCTCCTCTTTCTCCTCTTTCTCCTGTTTACTCCACTTTTCTACTGTTTTCTCCTGTTTTCCAATCTTTTCTCCTTTTTTATTCTCTTTTCTCCTCTTTCTCCTCTTTCTCCTCATTTCTCATGTTTTCCACTGTTTTCTCCTGTTTTCTCCTCTTTTCTACTGTTTTCTACTGTTTTGTACTCTTTTCTCCTTTTTTATCTACTTTTCTCCTCTTTTTCCTCTTTTCTTCTGTTTTCTCCTGTTTTCTCCTGTTTTCTCCTCTTTTCTCCTGTTTTCTCCTGTTTTCTCCTCTTTTCTCCTGTTTTCTAATCTTTTCTCCTTTTTTATTCTGTTTTCTCCTCTTTCTCCTCATTTCTGCTGTTTTCTACTCTTTTCAACTGTGTTCTCCTCTTTTCTCCTCTTTTCTCCTCTTTTCTAAACTTTTCTCCTTTTTGATTCTCTTTTCTCCTCTTTCTCCTGTTTTCTCCACTTTTCTACTGTTTTCTCCTGTTTTCTAATCTTTTCTCCTTTTTTTATTCTCTTTTCTCCTCTTTCTCCTCTTTCTCCTCATTTCTCATGTTTTCCACTGTTTTCTCCTGTTGTCTCCTCTTTTCTACTGTATTCTACTGTTTTGTACTCTTTTCTACTGTTTTCTACTGTTTTGTACTCTTTTCTCCTATTTTATCTACTTTTCTCCTCTTTTTCCTCTTTTCTTCTGTTTTCTCCTGTGTTCTCCTCTTTTCTCCTGTTTTATCCTCTTTTCTACTGTTTTATCCTCTTTCTCCTCTTTCTCTTCATTTCACCTGTTTTCTCCTCTTTTCACCTGTTTTCTCCTCTTTTCTTCTCTTTTCTCCTCTTTTCTCCTGTTTTTTTCCTCTTTTCTCCTGTGTTCTCCTCTTTTCTCCTGTTTTCAAATCTTTTCTCATTTTTTATTCTCTTTTGTCCTCTTTCTCCTCTTTCTCTTCATTTCACCTGTTTTCTCCTCTTATAACCTGTTTTCTCCTCTTTTCTTCTCTTTTCTCCTGTTTTATCCTCTTTTCTACTGTTTTATCCTCTTTCTCCTCTTTCCTCCTCTCGTCTCCTCGGTTTCTCCACCTTTCTGTTCTTTTCTCCTCGTTTATCCTCTTTTCCACTCTTTTCTCCTGTTTTCTAATCTTTTCTCCTTTTTTATTCTGTTTTCTCCTCTTCCTCCTCATTCCTGCTGTTTTCTCCTCTTTTCTCCTCTTTTCTCCTCTTTTCTACTGTTTCCTCCTGTTTACTAATCTTTTGTCCTCTTTTATTCTCTTTTCTCCTCTTTCTCCTCTTTCTCATTATTTCTTCGGTTTTCTCCTCTTTTCTCCTGTTTTCTCCTCTTTTCTACTGTTTTCTCCTGTTTTGTACTCTTTTCTACTTTTTTCTCCTGTTTTCTAATCGTTTCTCCTTTTTTATTCTGTTTTCTCCTCTTTCTCCTCATTTCTGCTGTTTTCTCCTCTTTTCTTCTCTTTTCTCCTGTTTTATCCTCTTTTCTACTGTTTTATCCTCTTTCTCCTCTTTCCTCCTCTCGTCTCCTCGGTTTCTCCACCTTTCTGTTCTTTTCTCCTCGTTTATCCTCTTTTCCACTCTTTTCGCCTGTTTTCTAATCTTTTCTCCTTTTTTATCTACTTTTCTCCTCTTTTTCCTCTTTTCTTCTGTTTTCTCCTCTTTTCTCCTCTTTTCTCCTGTTTTCTCCTGTTTTCTCCTCTTTTCTCCTGTTTTCTAATCTTTTCTCCTTTTTTATTCTGTTTTCTCCTCTTTCTCCTCATTTCTGCTGTTTTCTACTCTTTTCAACTGTGTTCTCCTCTTTTCTCCTCTTTTCTCCTCTTTTCTAAACTTTTCTCCTTTTTGATTCTCTTTTCTCCTCTTTCTCCTGTTTTCTCCACTTTTCTACTGTTTTCTCCTGTTTTCTAATCTTTTCTCCTTTTTTATTCTCTTTTCTCCTCTTTCTCCTCTTTCTCCTCATTTCTCATGTTTTCCACTGTTTTCTCCTGTTGTCTCCTCTTTTCTACTGTATTCTACTGTTTTGTACTCTTTTCTACTGTTTTCTACTGTTTTGTACTCTTTTCTCCTATTTTATCTACTTTTCTCCTCTTTTTCCTCTTTTCTTCTGTTTTCTCCTGTGTTCTCCTCTTTTCTCCTGTTTTATCCTCTTTTCTACTGTTTTATCCTCTTTCTCCTCTTTCTCTTCATTTCACCTGTTTTCTCCTCTTTTCACCTCTTTTCTCCTCTTTTCTAAACTTTTCTCCTTTTTGATTCTCTTTTCTCCTCTGGCTCCTCTGTTCTCCTGTTTTCTCCTGTTTTCTCCTCTTTTCTCCTCTTTTCTAAACTTTTCTCCTTTTTGATTCTCTTTTCTCCTCTTTCTCCTCTTTCTCCTGTTTTCTCCACTTTTCTACTGTTTTCTCCTGTTTTCTAATCTTTTCTCCTTTTTTATTCGCTTTTCTCCTCTTTCTCCTCTTTCTCCTCATTTCTCATGTTTTCCACTGTTTTCTCCTGTTTTCTCCTCTTTTCTACTGTTTTCTACTGTTTGGTACTCTTTTCTACTGTTTTCTACTGTTTTGTATTCTTTTCTCCTTTTTATCTACTTTTCTCCTCTTTTTCCTCTTTTCTTCTGTTTTCTCCTCTTTTCTCTGTGTTCTCCTGGGTTCTCCTCATTTCTCCTGTTTTATCCTCTTTTCTACTGTTTTATCCTCTTTCTCCTCTTTCCTCCTCTTGTCTCCTGGGTTTCTCCACCTTTCTGTTCTTTTCTCCTCGTTTATCCTCTTTTCCACTCTTTTCTCCTGTTTTCTAATCTTTTCTCCTTTTTTATTCTCTTTTCTCCTCTTTCTCCTCTTTCTCCTCATTTCTCATGTTTTCCACTGTTTTCTCCTGTTTTCTCCTCTTTTCTACTGTTTTCTACTGTTTTGTACTCTTTTCTACTGTTTTCTACTGTTTTGTACTCTTTTCTCCTTTTTTATCTACTTTTCTCCTCTTTTTCCTCTTTTCTTCTGTTTTCTCCTGTGTTTTCCTCTTTTCTCCTGTTTTATCCTCTTTTCTACTGTTTTATCGTCTTTCTCCTCTTTCTCTTCATTTCACCTGTTTTCTCCTCTTTTCTCCTGTTTTTTTCCTCTTTTCTCCTGTGTTCTCCTCTTTTCTCCTCTTTTCTCCTGTTTTCAAATCTTTTCTCATTTTTTATTCTCTTTTCTCCTCTTTCTCCTCTTTCTCTTCATTTCACCTGTTTTCTCCTCTTTTCACCTGTTTTCTCCTCTTTTCTTCTCTTTTCTCCTGTTTTATCCCCTTTTCTACTGTTTTATCCTCTTTCTCCTCTTTCCTCCTCTAGTCTCCTGGGTTTCTCCACCTTTCTGTTCTTTTCTCCTCGTTTATCCTGTTTTCCACTCTTTTCTCCTGTTTTCTAATCTTTTCTCCTTTTTTATTCTGTTTTTTCCTCTTTCTCCTCATTTCTGCTGTTTTCTCCTCTTTTCTCCTGTTTTCTCCTCTTTTCTACTGTTTCCTCTTGTTTTCTAATCTTTTATTCTCTTTTCTCCTCTTTCTCCTCTTTCTCATTATTTCTTCGGTTTTCTCCTCTTTTCTCCTGTTTTCTCCTGTGTTCTCCTCTTTTCTCCTGTTTTATCCTCTTTTCTACTGTTTTATCCTCTTTCTCCTCTTTCTCTTCATTTCACCTGTTTTCTCCTCTTTTCACCTGTTTTCTCCTCTTTTCTTCTCTTTTCACCTCTTTTCTCCTGTTTTTTTCCTCTTTTCTCCTGTGTTCTCCTCTTTTCTCCTGTTTTCAAATCTTTTCTCATTTTTTATTCTCTTTTGTCCTCTTTCTCCTCTTTCTCTTCATTTCACCTGTTTTCTCCTCTTATAACCTGTTTTCTCCTCTTTTCTTCTCTTTTCTCCTGTTTTATCCTCTTTTCTACTGTTTTATCCTCTTTCTCCTCTTTCCTCCTCTCGTCTCCTCGGTTTCTCCACCTTTCTGTTCTTTTCTCCTCGTTTATCCTCTTTTCCACTCTTTTCTCCTGTTTTCTAATCTTTTCTCCTTTTTATTCTGTTTTCTCCTCTTTCTCCTCTTTCTCCTCATTTCTCATGTTTTCCACTGTTTTCTCCTGTTTTATCCTCTTTTCTACTGTTTTATCGTCTTTCTCCTCTTTCTCTTCATTTCACCTGTTTTCTCCTCTTTTCTCCTGTTTTTTTTCCTCTTTTCTCCTGTGTTCTCCTCTTTTCTCCTCTTTTCTCCTGTTTTCAAATCTTTTCTCATTTTTTATTCTCTTTTCTCCTCTTTCTCCTCTTTCTCTTCATTTCACCTGTTTTCTCCTCTTTTCACCTGTTTTCTCCTCTTCTTCTCTTTTCTCCTGTTTTATCCCCTTTTCTACTGTTTTATCCTCTTTCTCCTCTTTCCTCCTCTAGTCTCCTGGGTTTCTCCACCTTTCTGTTCTTTTCTCCTCGTTTATCCTGTTTTCCACTCTTTTCTCCTGTTTTCTAATCTTTTCTCCTTTTTTATTCTGTTTTCTCCTCTTTCTCCTCATTTCTGCTGTTTTCTCCTCTTTTCTCCTGTTTTCTCCTCTTTTCTACTGTTTCCTCCTGTTTTCTAATCTTTTGTCCTCTTTTATTCTATTTTCTCCTCTTTCTCCTCTTTCTCATTATTTCTTCGGTTTTCTCCTCTTTTCTCCTGTTTTCTCCTGTTTTCTCCTCTTTTCTACTGTTTTCTCCTGTTTTGTACTCTTTTCTCCTCTTTTCAATTGTGTTCTCCTCTTTTCTCCTCTTTTCTAAACTTTTCTCCTTTTTGATTCTCTTTTCTCCTCTTTCTCCTCTTTCTCCTGTTTACTCCACTTTTCTACTGTTTTCTCCTGTTTTCCAATCTTTTCTCCTTTTTTATTCTCTTTCTCCTCTTTCTCCTCTTTCTCCTCATTTCTCATGTTTTCCACTGTTTTCTCCTGTTTTCTCCTCTTTTCTACTGTTTTCTACTGTTTTGTACTCTTTTCTCCTTTTTTATCTACTTTTCTCCTCTTTTTCCTCTTTTCTTCTGTTTTCTCCTGTTTTCTCCTGTTTTCTCCTCTTTTCTCCTGTTTTCTCCTGTTTTCTCCTCTTTTCTCCTGTTTTCTAATCTTTTCTCCTTTTTTATTCTGTTTTCTCCTCTTTCTCCTCATTTCTGCTGTTTTCTACTCTTTTCAACTGTGTTCTCCTCTTTTCTCCTCTTTTCTCCTCTTTTCTAAACTTTTCTCCTTTTTGATTCTCTTTTCTCCTCTTTCTCCTGTTTTCTCCACTTTTCTACTGTTTTCTCCTGTTTTCTAATCTTTTCTCCTTTTTTTATTCTCTTTTCTCCTCTTTCTCCTCTTTCTCCTCATTTCTCATGTTTTCCACTGTTTTCTCCTGTTGTCTCCTCTTTTCTACTGTATTCTACTGTTTTGTACTCTTTTCTACTGTTTTCTACTGTTTTGTACTCTTTTCTCCTATTTTATCTACTTTTCTCCTCTTTTTCCTCTTTTCTTCTGTTTTCTCCTGTGTTCTCCTCTTTTCTCCTGTTTTATCCTCTTTTCTACTGTTTTATCCTCTTTCTCCTCTTTCTCTTCATTTCACCTGTTTTCTCCTCTTTTCACCTGTTTTCTCCTCTTTTCTTCTCTTTTCTCCTCTTTTCTCCTGTTTTTTTCCTCTTTTCTCCTGTGTTCTCCTCTTTTCTCCTGTTTTCAAATCTTTTCTCATTTTTTATTCTCTTTTGTCCTCTTTCTCCTCTTTCTCTTCATTTCACCTGTTTTCTCCTCTTATAACCTGTTTTCTCCTTCTTTCTTCTCTTTTCTCCTGTTTTCTCCTCTTTTCTACTGTTTTCTACTGTTTGGTACTCTTTTCTACTGTTTTCTACTGTTTTGTATTCTTTTCTCCTTTTTATCTACTTTTCTCCTCTTTTTCCTCTTTTCTTCTGTTTTCTCCTCTTTTCTCTGTGTTCTCCTGGGTTCTCCTCATTTCTCCTGTTTTATCCTCTTTTCTACTGTTTTATCCTCTTTCTCCTCTTTCCTCCTCTTGTCTCCTGGGTTTCTCCACCTTTCTGTTCTTTTCTCCTCGTTTATCCTCTTTTCCACTCTTTTCTCCTGTTTTCTAATCTTTTCTCCTTTTTTATTCTCTTTTCTCCTCTTTCTCCTCTTTCTCCTCATTTCTCATGTTTTCCACTGTTTTCTCCTGTTTTATCCTCTTTTCTACTGTTTTATCGTCTTTCTCCTCTTTCTCTTCATTTCACCTGTTTTCTCCTCTTTTCTCTGTTTTTTTCCTCTTTTCTCCTGTGTTCTCCTCTTTTCTCCTCTTTTCTCCTGTTTTCAAATCTTTTCTCATTTTTTATTCTCTTTTCTCCTCTTTCTCCTCTTTCTCTTCATTTCACCTGTTTTCTCCTCTTTTCACCTGTTTTCTCCTCTTCTTCTCTTTTCTCCTGTTTTATCCCCTTTTCTACTGTTTTATCCTCTTTCTCCTCTTTCCTCCTCTAGTCTCCTGGGTTTCTCCACCTTTCTGTTCTTTTCTCCTCGTTTATCCTGTTTTCCACTCTTTTCTCCTGTTTTCTAATCTTTTCTCCTTTTTTATTCTGTTTTCTCCTCTTTCTCCTCATTTCTGCTGTTTTCTCCTCTTTTCTCCTGTTTTCTCCTCTTTTCTACTGTTTCCTCCTGTTTTCTAATCTTTTGTCCTCTTTTATTCTATTTTCTCCTCTTTCTCCTCTTTCTCATTATTTCTTCGGTTTTCTCCTCTTTTCTCCTGTTTTCTCCTGTTTTCTCCTCTTTTCTACTGTTTTCTCCTGTTTTGTACTCTTTTCTCCTCTTTTCAATTGTGTTCTCCTCTTTTCTAAACTTTTCTCCTTTTTGATTCTCTTTTCTCCTCTTTCTCCTCTTTCTCCTGTTTACTCCACTTTTCTACTGTTTTCTCCTGTTTTCCAATCTTTTCTCCTTTTTTAATTCTCTTTTCTCCTCTTTCTCCTCTTTCTCCTCATTTCTCATGTTTTCCACTGTTTTCTCCTGTTTTCTCCTCTTTTCTACTGTTTTCTACTGTTTTGTACTCTTTTCTCCTTTTTTATCTACTTTTCTCCTCTTTTTCCTCTTTTCTTCTGTTTTCTCCTGTTTTCTCCTGTTTTCCTCCTCTTTTCTCCTGTTTTCTCCTGTTTTCTCCTCTTTTCTCCTGTTTTCTAATCTTTTCTCCTTTTTTATTCTGTTTTCTCCTCTTTCTCCTCATTTCTGCTGTTTTCTACTCTTTTCAACTGTGTTCTCCTCTTTTCTCCTCTTTTCTCCTCTTTTCTAAACTTTTCTCCTTTTTGATTCTCTTTTCTCCTCTTTCTCCTGTTTTCTCCACTTTTCTACTGTTTTCTCCTGTTTTCTAATCTTTTCTCCTTTTTTTATTCTCTTTTCTCCTCTTTCTCCTCTTTCTCCTCATTTCTCATGTTTTCCACTGTTTTCTCCTGTTGTCTCCTCTTTTCTACTGTATTCTACTGTTTTGTACTCTTTTCTACTGTTTTCTACTGTTTTGTACTCTTTTCTCCTATTTTATCTACTTTTCTCCTCTTTTTCCTCTTTTCTTCTGTTTTCTCCTGTGTTCTCCTCTTTTCTCCTGTTTTATCCTCTTTTCTACTGTTTTATCCTCTTTCTCCTCTTTCTCTTCATTTCACCTGTTTTCTCCTCTTTTCACCTGTTTTCTCCTCTTTTCTTCTCTTTTCTCCTCTTTTCTCCTGTTTTTTTCCTCTTTTCTCCTGTGTTCTCCTCTTTTCTCCTGTTTTCAAATCTTTTCTCATTTTTTATTCTCTTTTGTCCTCTTTCTCCTCTTTCTCTTCATTTCACCTGTTTTCTCCTCTTATAACCTGTTTTCTCCTCTTTTCTTCTCTTTTCTCCTGTTTTATCCTCTTTTCTACTGTTTTATCCTCTTTCTCCTCTTTCCTCCTCTCGTCTCCTCGGTTTCTCCACCTTTCTGTTCTTTTCTCCTCGTTTATCCTCTTTTCCACTCTTTTCTCCTGTTTTCTAATCTTTCTCCTTTTTTATTCTGTTTTCTCCTCTTCCTCCTCATTCCTGCTGTTTTCTCCTCTTTTCTCCTCTTTTCTCCTCTTTTCTACTGTTTCCTCCTGTTTACTAATCTTTTGTCCTCTTTTATTCTCTTTTCTCCTCTTTCTCCTCTTTCTCATTATTTCTTCGGTTTTCTCCTCTTTTCTCCTGTTTTCTCCTCTTTTCTACTGTTTTCTCCTGTTTTGTACTCTTTTCTACTTTTTTCTCCTGTTTTCTAATCGTTTCTCCTTTTTTATTCTGTTTTCTCCTCTTTCTCCTCATTTCTGCTGTTTTCTCCTCTTTTCTTCTCTTTTCTCCTGTTTTATCCTCTTTTCTACTGTTTTATCCTCTTTCTCCTCTTTCCTCCTCTCGTCTCCTCGGTTTCTCCACCTTTCTGTTCTTTTCTCCTCGTTTATCCTCTTTTCCACTCTTTTCTCCTGTTTTCTAATCTTTTCTCCTTTTTTATCTACTTTTCTCCTCTTTTTCCTCTTTTCTTCTGTTTTCTCCTCTTTTCTCCTCTTTTCTCCTGTTTTCTCCTGTTTTCTCCTCTTTTCTCCTGTTTTCTAATCTTTTCTCCTTTTTTATTCTGTTTTCTCCTCTTTCTCCTCATTTCTGCTGTTTTCTACTCTTTTCAACTGTGTTCTCCTCTTTTCTCCTTCTTTTCTCCTGTTTTCTAAACTTTTCTCCTTTTTGATTCTCTTTTCTCCTCTTTCTCCTGTTTTCTCCACTTTTCTACTGTTTTCTCCTGTTTTCTAATCTTTTCTCCTTTTTTATTCTCTTTTCTCCTCTTTCTCCTCTTTCTCCTCATTTCTCATGTTTTC
>NW_027310576.1:0-63762 GCF_047496795.1 Chiloscyllium punctatum
ACATGTGCGCAGAGCTCACTGCAAGGCATGCGACCGACAAACAGACACAGAGCTCACTGATCAGAGTGCAGCTGACAGATGCCCAGAGCACGCTGCGCGACCTGCGCGTGCACAGAGCACGCTGCGCGACCTGCGCGTGCACAGAGCACGCTGCGCGACCTACGCGTGCACAGAGCACGCTGCGCGACCTACGCGTGCACAGAGCTCACTGCGCGACCGACAGGAGCACAGAGCTCACTGCGCGACCGACAGGAGCACAGAGCTCACTGCGCGACCGACAGGAGCAGAGAGCTCACTGCGCGACCGACAGGAGCACAGAGCACACTGCGCGACCTACGTGTGCAGAGAGCTCGCTGCGCGACCGGCAGGAGCACAGAGCTCGCTGCGCGACCTGCGTGTGCACAGAGCTCGCTGCGCGACCTGCGTGTGCACAGAGCTCGCTGCGCGACCTGCGTGTGCACAGAGCTCGCTGCGCGACCTGCGTGTGCACAGAGCTCGCTGCGCGACCAGCAGGAGCACAGAGCTCGCTGCGCGACCAGCAGGAGCACAGAGCTCGCTGCGCGACCAGCAGGAGCACAGAGCTCGCTGCGCGACCAGCAGGAGCACAGAGCTCGCTGCGCGACCAGCAGGAGCACAGAGCTCGCTGCGCGACCAGCAGGAGCACAGAGCTCGCTGCGCGACCAGCAGGAGCACAGAGCTCGCTGCGCGACCAGCAGGAGCACAGAGCTCGCTGCGCGACCAGCAGGAGCACAGAGCTCGCTGCGCGACCGACAGGAGCACAGAGCTCGCTGCGCGACCGACAGGAGCACAGAGCTCGCTGCGCGACCGACAGGAGCACAGAGCTCACTGCGCGACCGACAGGAGCACAGAGCTCACTGCGCAACTGACACACTTACAATCCTCACTGCTCAGGGTGTGACCGACACGCGCGCACACAACTAACCAAGCAATTGACACACGCGCGCACACAGTTAATCATGCAATTGACGCGCACACAGGGCTCACCGTTTGACTGGCACAGATGCGCACGGCTCACCGCGCGACTGGCACTGGCACGCACAAGGCTCACTGCTCAGTCTGCGAATAACACGCACAGACCTCACTACTCAGGTTGCAGCTGACACAGGCGCACACAGCTCATCGCCTGACCGACACACACACAGAGCTCACTGCTCTGGGCACGACCGACACAGAGCTCACTGCTCTGGGCACGACCGACACAGAGCTCACTGCTCAGTGTGCGACTGACACACGCAGAGCTCGCTGCTCAGTGTGTAACCAACACGCGCACAAAGCTCACTGCTCAGGATGCGAGTGACACACGCACAGAGCTCATAGTCCAGGGTGCATCTGACACAGACGAACAGAGTTCATTGTGCAGCTAACACACTGACAGAACTCACTAATCAATGAGCGACTGACACATGCACAGACCACTATTGACACACATGCACTGAGCTCACTGCTCAGGTTGTAGCTGACAGACACACAGAGCTCACTGCTCAGTGTGTGACTGACAAACACGCAGAGAGCTCACTGTGTGACTGACACAAATGCAGAACTCACTGGTCAGGGGGCAACAATCACAGGCGCAGAGCTCACCACTCAGGGTGCGACTGACTCACACGCGAATCTCACTGATCGCGGGCAACAAGCACATGCGCAGAGCTCACCACTCCGCACATGACTGACACACACGCAGAGTACATGGCTCCACACATGACTGACACATATGGGCAGAGTACACAGCGTGACTGACACATGCGCATAAGCTCACCGCGCGACTAACGCGCACAGAGCTTACTGAGTGACTGATACATGCGCACAGAGCCCATTGACCTACCGACACGCACGTGCAGAGCTCAAGGCGCAATTAACACACTCGCAAAGTTCACTGCGCGACTGACACACGCATGGAACTCACTGCGCGACTGACACACGCATGGAACTCACTGCGTGACTGACACACGCATGGAACTCACTGCTCCGCACGATACTGAAACACGTGCGCAGAGGTCACTGTGCAACCGAGACGCCCGCAGAGCTCACTGCTCAGCGTGCGACTGACACACGTGCAGAGCTCACTGCTCAGTGTGCGACTGTCACGTGCGCAGAGCTCACTGCTCAGTGTGCGACTGACACGCGCGCAGAGCTCACTGCTCAGTATGCGACTGACACGTGCGCAGAGCTCACTGCTCAGTGTGCGACTGACACGCGGAGCTCACTGCTCAGTGTGCGACTGACACACGCGCAGAGCTCATTGCTCAGTGTGCAACCGACAAACAGGCACAGAGCTCACTGATCAGTGTGCGACTGACACATGCACAGACCGCCGCTGACAGATGCGCAGAGCTCACTGTGCGGCTGACGCGCACGCGGACCTCACTGCATGACTGACGCGTGCACAGAGCTCAGTACGCAACGACAAACATGCACAGAGCTCACTGCGCGACCGACTGGCGCACAGAGCTCACTGCGCGACCGACTGGCGCACAGAGCTCACTGCGCGACCGACTGGCGCACAGAGCTCACTGCGCGACCGACTGGCGCACAGAGCTCACTGCGCGACCGACTGGCGCACAGAGCTCACTGCGCGACCGACTGGCGCACAGAGCTCACTGCGCGACCGACTGGCGCACAGAGCTCACTGCGCGACCGACTGGCGCACAGAGCTCACTGCGCGACCGACTGGCGCACAGAGCTCACTGCGCGACCGACTGGCGCACAGAGCTCACTGCGCGACCGACTGGCGCACAGAGCTCACTGCGCGACCGACTGGCGCACAGAGCTCACTGCGCGACCGACTGGCGCACAGAGCTCACTGCGCGACCGACTGGCGCACAGAGCTCACTGCGCGACCGACTGGCGCACAGAGCTCACTGCGCGACCGACTGGCGCACAGAGCTCACTGCGCGACCGACTGGCGCACAGAGCTCACTGCGCGACCGACTGGCGCACAGAGCGCACTGCGCGACCGACTGGCGCACAGAGCTCACTGCGCGACCGACTGGCGCACAGAGCTCACTGCGCGACCGACTGGCGCACAGAGCTCACTGCGCGACCGACTGGCGCACAGAGCTCACTGCGCGACCGACTGGCGCACAGAGCTCACTGCGCGACCGACTGGCGCACAGAGCTCACTGCGCGACCGACTGGCGCACAGAGCTCACTGCGCGACCGACTGGCGCACAGAGCTCACTGCGCGACCGACTGGCGCACAGAGCTCACTGCGCGACCGACTGGCGCACAGAGCTCACTGCGCGACCGACTGGCGCACAGAGCTCACTGCGCGACCGACTGGCGCACAGAGCTCACTGCGCGACCGACTGGCGCACAGAGCTCACTGCGCGACCGACTGGCGCACAGAGCTCACTGCGCGACCGACTGGCGCACAGAGCTCACTGCGCGACCGACTGGCGCACAGAGCTCACTGCGCGACCGACAAACACGCACAGAGCTCACTGCGCGACCGACAAACACGCACAGAGCTCACTGCGCGACCGACAGGAGCAAAGAGCTCACTGCGCGACCGACAAACACGCACAGAGCTCACTGCGTGACCGACAAACACGCACAGAGCACACTGCGCGACCGACAAACACGCACAGAGCACACTGCGTGACCGACGGGAGCAAAGAGCTCACTGCGCGACCGACAAACACGCACAGAGCTCACTGCGAGACCGACAAACACGCACAGAGCACACTGCGCGACCGACAGACAGACTCACAGAGCACACTGCGCGACCGACAGACAGACTCACAGAGCTCACTGCGCGACCGACAGACAGACTCACAGAGCTCACTGCGCGACCGACTGGCGCACAGAGCTCACTGAGCGACCGACTGGCGCACAGAGCTCACTGCGCGACCGACAGACACGCACAGAGCACACTGCGCGACCGACAAACACGCACAGAGCTCACTGCGCGACCGACTGGCGCACAGAGCTCACTGCGTGACCGACAAACACGCACAGAGCTCAGTGCGCGACCGACAGGAGCAAAGAGCTCACTGCGTGACCGACAAACACGCACAGTGCACACTGCGCGACCGACTGGCACACAGAGCTCACTGCGTGACCGACAAACACGCACAGAGCTCACTGCGCGACCGACTGGCGCACAGAGCTCACTGCGTGACCGACAAACACGCACAGAGCTCAGTGCGCGACCGACAGGAGCAAAGAGCTCACTGCGTGACCGACAAACACGCACAGAGCACACTGCGCGACCGACAAACACGCACAGAGCACACTGCGTGACCGACGGGAGCAAAGAGCTCACTGCGCGACCGACAAACACGCACAGAGCTCACTGCGAGACCGACAAACACGCACAGAGCACACTGCGCGACCGACAAACACGCACAGAGCACACTGCGCGACCGACAAACACGCACAGAGCACACTGCGCGACCGACAGACAGACTCACAGAGCACACTGCGCGACCGACAGACAGACTCACAGAGCTCACTGCGCGACCGACTGGCGCACAGAGCTCACTGAGCGACCGACTGGCGCACAGAGCTCACTGAGCGACCGACTGGCGCACAGAGCTCACTGAGCGACCGACACAGCAACAGCACCTACTGTGCGACCGATTGGTGCACAGAGCCCACTGCGTGACCGACAGACACACAGAGTGCACCGTGCGACCGACAGGCGCACAGAGCTCACTGCGTGACTGATGCGCACAGAGATCACTGCGCAACTGACAAACGCGCACAGAATTCACTGCGCGACCAACGTGCGCAGAGTTCACTGCGCGACCGACAAACACGCACAGATCTCACTGCGCGACCGACAAGCACGCACAGATCTCACTGCGCGACCGACAAACACGCACAGAGCTCACTGCGCGACCGACAGGAGCACAGAGCTCACTGCGCGACCGACAGGAGCACAGAGCTCACTGCGCGACCGACAGGAGCACAGAGCTCACTGCGCGACCGACTGGCGCACAGAGCTCACTGCGCGACCGACTGGCGCACAGAGCTCACTGCGCGACCGACTGGCGCACAGAGCTCACTGCGCGACCGACAAACACGCACAGAGCTCACTGCGCGACCGACAGGAGCACAGAGCTCACTGCGTGACCGACAAACACGCACAGAGCTCAGTGCGCGACCGACAGGAGCAAAGAGCTCACTGCGCGACCGACAGGAGCACAGAGCTCACTGCGCGACCGACAAACACGCACAGAGCTCACTGCGCGACCGACAGGAGCACAGAGCTCACTGCGCGACCGACAGGAGCACAGAGCTCACTGCGCGACCGACTGGCGCACAGAGCTCACTGCGCGACCGACTGGCGCACAGAGCTCACTGCGCGACCGACTGGCGCACAGAGCTCACTGCGCGACCGACTGGCGCACAGAGCTCACTGCGCGACCGACTGGCGCACAGAGCTCACTGCGCGACCGACTGGCGCACAGAGCTCACTGCGCGACCGACAGGAGCAAAGAGCTCACTGCGCGACCGACAAACACGCACAGAGCTCACTGCGTGACCGACAAACACGCACAGAGCACACTGCGCGACCGACAAACACGCACAGAGCACACTGCGTGACCGACGGGAGCAAAGAGCTCACTGCGCGACCGACAAACACGCACAGAGCTCACTGCGAGACCGACAAACACGCACAGAGCACACTGCGCGACCGACAAACACGCACAGAGCACACTGCGCGACCGACAGACAGACTCACAGAGCACACTGCGCGACCGACAGACAGACTCACAGAGCTCACTGCGCGACCGACAGACAGACTCACAGAGCTCACTGCGCGACCGACTGGCGCACAGAGCTCACTGAGCGACCGACTGGCGCACAGAGCTCACTGCGCGACCGACAGACACGCACAGAGCACACTGCGCGACCGACAAACACGCACAGAGCTCACTGCGTGACCGACTGGCGCACAGAGCTCACTGCGTGACCGACAAACACGCACAGAGCTCACTGCGCGACCGACTGGCGCACAGAGCTCACTGCGTGACCGACAAACACGCACAGAGCTCAGTGCGCGACCGACAGGAGCAAAGAGCTCACTGCATGACCGACAAACACGCACAGAGCACACTGCGCGACCGACTGGCGCACAGAGCTCACTGCGTGACCGACAAACACGCACAGAGCTCACTGCGCGACCGACTGGCGCACAGAGCTCACTGCGTGACCGACAAACACGCACAGAGCTCAGTGCGCGACCGACAGGAGCAAAGAGCTCACTGCGTGACCGACAAACACGCACAGAGCACACTGCGCGACCGACAAACACGCACAGAGCACACTGCGTGACCGACGGGAGCAAAGAGCTCACTGCGCGACCGACAAACACGCACAGAGCTCACTGCGAGACCGACAAACACGCACAGAGCACACTGCGCGACCGACAAACACGCACAGAGCACACTGCGCGACCGACAAAC
Source organism: Chiloscyllium punctatum (assembly GCF_047496795.1). Classification (NCBI taxonomy): domain Eukaryota; kingdom Metazoa; phylum Chordata; class Chondrichthyes; order Orectolobiformes; family Hemiscylliidae; genus Chiloscyllium; species Chiloscyllium punctatum. Next base: position 6,435 of record NW_027310576.1, read on the forward strand.
ACGCACAGAGCACACTGCGCGACCGACAGACAGACTCACAGAGCACACTGCGCGACCGACAGACAGACTCACAGAGCTCACTGCGCGACCGACTGGCGCACAGAGCTCACTGAGCGACCGACTGGCGCACAGAGCTCACTGAGCGACCGACTGGCGCACAGAGCTCACTGAGCGACCGACACAGCAACAGCACCTACTGTGCGACCGATTGGTGCACAGAGCCCACTGCGTGACCGACAGACACACAGAGTGCACCGTGCGACCGACAGGCGCACAGAGCTCACTGCGTGACTGATGCGCACAGAGATCACTGCGCAACTGACAAACGCGCACAGAATTCACTGCGCGACCAACGTGCGCAGAGTTCACTGCGCGACCGACAAGCACGCACAGATCTCACTGCGCGACCGACAAACACGCACAGAGCTCACTGCGCGACCGACAGGAGCACAGAGCTCACTGCGCGACCGACAGGAGCACAGAGCTCACTGCGCGACCGACAGGAGCACAGAGCTCACTGCGCGACCGACAGGAGCACAGAGCTCACTGCGCGACCGACTGGCGCACAGAGCTCACTGCGCGACCGACTGGCGCACAGAGCTCACTGCGCGACCGACTGGCGCACAGAGCTCACTGCGCGACCGACAAACACGCACAGAGCTCACTGCGCGACCGACAGGAGCACAGAGCTCACTGCGTGACCGACAAACACGCACAGAGCTCAGTGCGCGACCGACAGGAGCAAAGAGCTCACTGCGCGACCGACAGGAGCACAGAGCTCACTGCGCGACCGACAAACACGCACAGAGCTCACTGCGCGACCGACAGGAGCACAGAGCTCACTGCGCGACCGACAGGAGCACAGAGCTCACTGCGCGACCGACTGGCGCACAGAGCTCACTGCGCGACCGACTGGCGCACAGAGCTCACTGCGCGACCGACTGGCGCACAGAGCTCACTGCGCGACCGACTGGCGCACAGAGCTCACTGCGCGACCGACTGGCGCACAGAGCTCACTGCGCGACCGACTGGCGCACAGAGCTCACTGCGCGACCGACTGGCGCACAGAGCTCACTGCGCGACCGACTGGCGCACAGAGCTCACTGCGCGACCGACTGGCGCACAGAGCTCACTGCGCGACCGACAAACACGCACAGAGCTCACTGCGCGACCGACAGGAGCACAGAGCTCACTGCGCGACCGACAGGAGCACAGAGCTCACTGCGCGACCGACAGGCGCACAGAGCTCACTGCGCGACCGACTGGCGCACAGAGCTCACTGCGCGACCGACTGGCGCACAGAGCTCACTGCGTGACCGACAAACACGCACAGAGCTCAGTGCGCGACCGACAGGAGCAAAGAGCTCACTGCGTGACCGACAAACACGCACAGAGCACACTGCGCGACCGACAAACACGCACAGAGCACACTGCGTGACCGACGGGAGCAAAGAGCTCACTGCGCGACCGACAAACACGCACAGAGCTCACTGCGAGACCGACAAACACGCACAGAGCACACTGCGCGACCGACAAACACGCACAGAGCACACTGCGCGACCGACAAACACGCACAGAGCACACTGCGCGACCGACAGACAGACTCACAGAGCACACTGCGCGACCGACAGACAGACTCACAGAGCTCACTGCGCGACCGACTGGCGCACAGAGCTCACTGAGCGACCGACTGGCGCACAGAGCTCACTGAGCGACCGACTGGCGCACAGAGCTCACTGAGCGACCGACACAGCAACAGCACCTACTGTGCGACCGATTGGTGCACAGAGCCCACTGCGTGACCGACAGACACACAGAGTGCACCGTGCGACCGACAGGCGCACAGAGCTCACTGCGTGACTGATGCGCACAGAGATCACTGCGCAACTGACAAACGCGCACAGAATTCACTGCGCGACCAACGTGCGCAGAGTTCACTGCGCGACCGACAAACACGCACAGATCTCACTGCGCGACCGACAAGCACGCACAGATCTCACTGCGCGACCGACAAACACGCACAGAGCTCACTGCGCGACCGACAGGAGCACAGAGCTCACTGCGCGACCGACAGGAGCACAGAGCTCACTGCGCGACCGACAGGAGCACAGAGCTCACTGCGCGACCGACTGGCGCACAGAGCTCACTGCGCGACCGACTGGCGCACAGAGCTCACTGCGCGACCGACTGGCGCACAGAGCTCACTGCGCGACCGACAAACACGCACAGAGCTCACTGCGCGACCGACAGGAGCACAGAGCTCACTGCGTGACCGACAAACACGCACAGAGCTCAGTGCGCGACCGACAGGAGCAAAGAGCTCACTGCGCGACCGACAAACACGCACAGAGCTCACTGCGCGACCGACAGGAGCACAGAGCTCACTGCGCGACCGACAGGAGCACAGAGCTCACTGCGCGACCGACAGGAGCACAGAGCTCACTGCGCGACCGACTGGCGCACAGAGCTCACTGCGCGACCGACTGGCGCACAGAGCTCACTGCGCGACCGACTGGCGCACAGAGCTCACTGCGCGACCGACTGGCGCACAGAGCTCACTGCGCGACCGACTGGCGCACAGAGCTCACTGCGCGACCGACTGGCGCACAGAGCTCACTGCGCGACCGACTGGCGCACAGAGCTCAGTGCGCGACCGACTGGCGCACCGAGCTCACTGCGCGACCGACTGGCGCACCGAGCTCACTGCGCGACCGAGAAACACGCACAGAGCTCACTGCGCGACCGACAGGAGCACAGAGCTCACTGCGCGACCGACAGGAGCACAGAGCTCACTGCGCGACCGACAGGAGCACAGAGCTCACTGCGCGACCGACAGGAGCACAGAGCTCACTGCGCGACCGACAGGAGCACAGAGCTCACTGCGCGACCGACTGGCGCACAGAGCTCACTGCGCGACCGACTGGCGCACAGAGCTCACTGCGCGACCGACTGGCGCACAGAGCTCACTGCGCGACCGACAAACACGCACAGAGCTCACTGCGCGACCGACAAACACGCACAGAGCTCACTGCGCGACCGACTGGCGCACAGAGCTCACTGCGCGACCGACTGGCGCACAGAGCTCACTGCGCGACCGACAAACACGCACAGAGCTCACTGCGCGACCGACAGGAGCACAGAGCTCACTGCGTGACCGACAAACACGCACAGAGCTCAGTGCGCGACCGACAGGAGCAAAGAGCTCACTGCGCGACCGACAGGAGCACAGAGCTCACTGCGCGACCGACAAACACGCACAGAGCTCACTGCGCGACCGACAGGAGCACAGAGCTCACTGCGCGACCGACAGGAGCACAGAGCTCACTGCGCGACCGACAGGAGCACAGAGCTCACTGCGCGACCGACAGGCGCACAGAGCTCACTGCGCGACCGACAGGCGCACAGAGCTCACTGCGCGACCGACTGGCGCACAGAGCTCACTGCGCGATCGACTGGCGCACAGAGCTCACTGCGCGACCGACTGGCGCACAGAGCTCACTGCGCGACCGACTGGCGCACAGAGCTCACTGCGCGACCGACTGGCGCACAGAGCTCACTGCGCGACCGAGAAACACGCACAGAGCTCACTGCGCGACCGACAGGAGCACAGAGCTCACTGCGCGACCGACAGGAGCACAGAGCTCACTGCGCGACCGACAGGAGCACAGAGCTCACTGCGCGACCGACAGGCGCACAGAGCTCACTGCGCGACCGACTGGCGCACAGAGCTCACTGCGCGACCGACTGGCGCACAGAGCTCACTGCGCGACCGACAAACACGCACAGAGCTCACTGCGCGACCGACAAACACGCACAGAGCTCACTGCGCGACCGACAAACACGCACAGAGCTCACTGCGCGACCGACAAACACGCACAGAGCTCACTGCGCGACCGACAAACACGCACAGAGCTCAGTGCGCGACCGACAGGAGCAAAGAGCTCACTGCGTGACCGACAAACACGCACAGAGCACACTGCGCGACCGACAAACACGCACAGAGCACACTGCGCGACCGACAAACACGCACAGAGCACACTGCTCGACCGACTGGCGCACAGAGCACACTGCGCGACCGACTGGCGCACAGAGCTCACTGCGCGACCGACTGGCGCACAGAGCTCACTGCGCGACCGACTGGCGCACAGAGCTCACTGCGCGACCGACTGGCGCACAGAGCACACTGCGCGACCGACTGGCGCACAGAGCTCACTGCGCGACCGACTGGCGCACAGAGCTCACTGCGCGACCGACTGGCGCACAGAGCTCACTGCGCGACCGACTGGCGCACAGAGCTCACTGCGCGACCGACTGGCGCACAGAGCTCACTGCGCGACCGACTGGCGCACAGAGCTCACTGCGCGACCGACTGGCGCACAGAGCTCACTGCGCGACCGACTGGCGCACAGAGCTCACTGCCCGACCGACTGGCGCACAGAGCTCACTGCCCGACCGACTGGCGCACAGAGCTCACTGCCCGACCGACTGGCGCACAGAGCTCACTGCCCGACCGACTGGCGCACAGAGCTCACTGCCCGACCGACTGGCGCACAGAGCTCACTGCCCGACCGACTGGCGCTCAGAGCTCACTGCCCGACCGACTGGCGCACAGAGCTCACTGCCCGACCGACTGGCGCACAGAGCTCACTGCCCGACCGACTGGCGCACAGAGCTCACTGCCCGACCGACTGGCGCACAGAGCTCACTGCCCGACCGACTGGCGCACAGAGCTCACTGCCCGACCGACTGGCGCACAGAGCTCACTGCCCGACCGACTGGCGCTCAGAGCTCACTGCCCGACCGACTGGCGCACAGAGCTCACTGCCCGACCGACTGGCGCACAGAGCTCACTGCCCGACCGACTGGCGCACAGAGCTCACTGCCCGACCGACTGGCGCACAGAGCTCACTGCCCGACCGACTGGCGCACAGAGCTCACTGCCCGACCGACTGGCGCACAGAGCTCACTGCCCGACCGACTGGCGCACAGAGCTCACTGCGCGACCGACTGGCGCACAGAGCTCACTGCGCGACCGACTGGCGCACAGAGCTCACTGCGCGACCGACTGGCGCACAGAGCTCACTGCGCGACCGACTGGCGCACAGAGCTCACTGCGCGACCGACTGGCGCACAGAGCTCACTGCGCGACCGACTGGCGCACAGAGCTCACTGCGCGACCGACTGGCGCACAGAGCTCACTGCGCGACCGACTGGCGCACAGAGCTCACTGCGCGACCGACAAACACGCACAGAGCTCACTGCGCGACCGACAGGAGCACAGAGCTCACTGCGTGACCGACAGACAGACTCACAGAGCACACTGCGCGACCGACAGACAGACTCCCAGAGCTCACTGCGCGACCGACTGGCGCACAGAGCTCACTGAGCGACCGACTGGCGCACAGAGCTCACTGCGCGACCGACAGACACGCACAGAGCACACTGCGCGACCGACAAACACGCACAGAGCTCACTGCGTGACCGACTGGCGCACAGAGCTCACTGCGCGACCGACTGGCGCACAGAGCTCACTGCGTGACCGACAAACACGCACAGAGCTCAGTGCGCGACCGACAGGAGCAAAGAGCTCACTGCGTGACCGACAAACACGCACAGAGCACACTGCGCGACCGACAAACACGCACAGAGCACACTGCGTGACCGACGGGAGCAAAGAGCTCACTGCGCGACCGACAAACACGCACAGAGCTCACTGCGAGACCGACAAACACGCACAGAGCACACTGCGCGACCGACAAACACGCACAGAGCACACTGCGCGACCGACAAACACGCACAGAGCACACTGCGCGACCGACAGACAGACTCACAGAGCACACTGCGCGACCGACAGACAGACTCACAGAGCTCACTGCGCGACCGACTGGCGCACAGAGCTCACTGAGCGACCGACTGGCGCACAGAGCTCACTGAGCGACCGACTGGCGCACAGAGCTCACTGAGCGACCGACACAGCAACAGCACCTACTGTGCGACCGATTGGTGCACAGAGCCCACTGCGTGACCGACAGACACACAGAGTGCACCGTGCGACCGACAGGCGCACAGAGCTCACTGCGTGACTGATGCGCACAGAGATCACTGCGCAACTGACAAACGCGCACAGAATTCACTGCGCGACCAACGTGCGCAGAGTTCACTGCGCGACCGACAAACACGCACAGATCTCACTGCGCGACCGACAAGCACGCACAGATCTCACTGCGCGACCGACAAACACGCACAGAGCTCACTGCGCGACCGACAGGAGCACAGAGCTCACTGCGCGACCGACAGGAGCACAGAGCTCACTGCGCGACCGACAGGAGCACAGAGCTCACTGCGCGACCGACTGGCGCACAGAGCTCACTGCGCGACCGACTGGCGCACAGAGCTCACTGCGCGACCGACTGGCGCACAGAGCTCACTGCGCGACCGACAAACACGCACAGAGCTCACTGCGCGACCGACAGGAGCACAGAGCTCACTGCGTGACCGACAAACACGCACAGAGCTCAGTGCGCGACCGACAGGAGCAAAGAGCTCACTGCGCGACCGACAGGAGCACAGAGCTCACTGCGCGACCGACAAACACGCACAGAGCTCACTGCGCGACCGACAGGAGCACAGAGCTCACTGCGCGACCGACAGGAGCACAGAGCTCACTGCGCGACCGACTGGCGCACAGAGCTCACTGCGCGACCGACTGGCGCACAGAGCTCACTGCGCGACCGACTGGCGCACAGAGCTCACTGCGCGACCGACTGGCGCACAGAGCTCACTGCGCGACCGACTGGCGCACAGAGCTCACTGCGCGACCGACTGGCGCACAGAGCTCACTGCGCGACCGACAGGAGCAAAGAGCTCACTGCGCGACCGACAAACACGCACAGAGCTCACTGCGTGACCGACAAACACGCACAGAGCACACTGCGCGACCGACAAACACGCACAGAGCACACTGCGTGACCGACGGGAGCAAAGAGCTCACTGCGCGACCGACAAACACGCACAGAGCTCACTGCGAGACCGACAAACACGCACAGAGCACACTGCGCGACCGACAAACACGCACAGAGCACACTGCGCGACCGACAGACAGACTCACAGAGCACACTGCGCGACCGACAGACAGACTCACAGAGCTCACTGCGCGACCGACAGACAGACTCACAGAGCTCACTGCGCGACCGACTGGCGCACAGAGCTCACTGAGCGACCGACTGGCGCACAGAGCTCACTGCGCGACCGACAGACACGCACAGAGCACACTGCGCGACCGACAAACACGCACAGAGCTCACTGCGTGACCGACTGGCGCACAGAGCTCACTGCGTGACCGACAAACACGCACAGAGCTCACTGCGCGACCGACTGGCGCACAGAGCTCACTGCGTGACCGACAAACACGCACAGAGCTCAGTGCGCGACCGACAGGAGCAAAGAGCTCACTGCATGACCGACAAACACGCACAGAGCACACTGCGCGACCGACTGGCGCACAGAGCTCACTGCGTGACCGACAAACACGCACAGAGCTCACTGCGCGACTGACTGGCGCACAGAGCTCACTGCGTGACCGACAAACACGCACAGAGCTCAGTGCGCGACCGACAGGAGCAAAGAGCTCACTGCGTGACCGACAAACACGCACAGAGCACACTGCGCGACCGACAAACACGCACAGAGCACACTGCGTGACCGACGGGAGCAAAGAGCTCACTGCGCGACCGACAAACACGCACAGAGCTCACTGCGAGACCGACAAACACGCACAGAGCACACTGCGCGACCGACAAACACGCACAGAGCACACTGCGCGACCGACAAACACGCACAGAGCACACTGCGCGACCGACAGACAGACTCACAGAGCACACTGCGCGACCGACAGACAGACTCACAGAGCTCACTGCGCGACCGACTGGCGCACAGAGCTCACTGAGCGACCGACTGGCGCACAGAGCTCACTGAGCGACCGACTGGCGCACAGAGCTCACTGAGCGACCGACACAGCAACAGCACCTACTGTGCGACCGATTGGTGCACAGAGCCCACTGCGTGACCGACAGACACACAGAGTGCACCGTGCGACCGACAGGCGCACAGAGCTCACTGCGTGACTGATGCGCACAGAGATCACTGCGCAACTGACAAACGCGCACAGAATTCACTGCGCGACCAACGTGCGCAGAGTTCACTGCGCGACCGACAAGCACGCACAGATCTCACTGCGCGACCGACAAACACGCACAGAGCTCACTGCGCGACCGACAGGAGCACAGAGCTCACTGCGCGACCGACAGGAGCACAGAGCTCACTGCGCGACCGACAGGAGCACAGAGCTCACTGCGCGACCGACAGGAGCACAGAGATCACTGCGCGACCGACTGGCGCACAGAGCTCACTGCGCGACCGACTGGCGCACAGAGCTCACTGCGCGACCGACTGGCGCACAGAGCTCACTGCGCGACCGACAAACACGCACAGAGCTCACTGCGCGACCGACAGGAGCACAGAGCTCACTGCGTGACCGACAAACACGCACAGAGCTCAGTGCGCGACCGACAGGAGCAAAGAGCTCACTGCGCGACCGACAGGAGCACAGAGCTCACTGCGCGACCGACAAACACGCACAGAGCTCACTGCGCGACCGACAGGAGCACAGAGCTCACTGCGCGACCGACAGGAGCACAGAGCTCACTGCGCGACCGACTGGCGCACAGAGCTCACTGCGCGACCGACTGGCGCACAGAGCTCACTGCGCGACCGACTGGCGCACAGAGCTCACTGCGCGACCGACTGGCGCACAGAGCTCACTGCGCGACCGACTGGCGCACAGAGCTCACTGCGCGACCGACTGGCGCACAGAGCTCACTGCGCGACCGACTGGCGCACAGAGCTCACTGCGCGACCGACTGGCGCACAGAGCTCACTGCGCGACCGACTGGCGCACAGAGCTCACTGCGCGACCGACAAACACGCACAGAGCTCACTGCGCGACCGACAGGAGCACAGAGCTCACTGCGCGACCGACAGGAGCACAGAGCTCACTGCGCGACCGACAGGCGCACAGAGCTCACTGCGCGACCGACTGGCGCACAGAGCTCACTGCGCGACCGACTGGCGCACAGAGCTCACTGCGTGACCGACAAACACGCACAGAGCTCAGTGCGCGACCGACAGGAGCAAAGAGCTCACTGCGTGACCGACAAACACGCACAGAGCACACTGCGCGACCGACAAACACGCACAGAGCACACTGCGTGACCGACGGGAGCAAAGAGCTCACTGCGCGACCGACAAACACGCACAGAGCTCACTGCGAGACCGACAAACACGCACAGAGCACACTGCGCGACCGACAAACACGCACAGAGCACACTGCGCGACCGACAAACACGCACAGAGCACACTGCGCGACCGACAGACAGACTCACAGAGCACACTGCGCGACCGACAGACAGACTCACAGAGCTCACTGCGCGACCGACTGGCGCACAGAGCTCACTGAGCGACCGACTGGCGCACAGAGCTCACTGAGCGACCGACTGGCGCACAGAGCTCACTGAGCGACCGACACAGCAACAGCACCTACTGTGCGACCGATTGGTGCACAGAGCCCACTGCGTGACCGACAGACACACAGAGTGCACCGTGCGACCGACAGGCGCACAGAGCTCACTGCGTGACTGATGCGCACAGAGATCACTGCGCAACTGACAAACGCGCACAGAATTCACTGCGCGACCAACGTGCGCAGAGTTCACTGCGCGACCGACAAACACGCACAGATCTCACTGCGCGACCGACAAGCACGCACAGATCTCACTGCGCGACCGACAAACACGCACAGAGCTCACTGCGCGACCGACAGGAGCACAGAGCTCACTGCGCGACCGACAGGAGCACAGAGCTCACTGCGCGACCGACAGGAGCACAGAGCTCACTGCGCGACCGACTGGCGCACAGAGCTCACTGCGCGACCGACTGGCGCACAGAGCTCACTGCGCGACCGACTGGCGCACAGAGCTCACTGCGCGACCGACAAACACGCACAGAGCTCACTGCGCGACCGACAGGAGCACAGAGCTCACTGCGTGACCGACAAACACGCACAGAGCTCAGTGCGCGACCGACAGGAGCAAAGAGCTCACTGCGCGACCGACAGGAGCACAGAGCTCACTGCGCGACCGACAAACACGCACAGAGCTCACTGCGCGACCGACAGGAGCACAGAGCTCACTGCGCGACCGACAGGAGCACAGAGCTCACTGCGCGACCGACAGGAGCACAGAGCTCACTGCGCGACCGACTGGCGCACAGAGCTCACTGCGCGACCGACTGGCGCACAGAGCTCACTGCGCGACCGACTGGCGCACAGAGCTCACTGCGCGACCGACTGGCGCACAGAGCTCACTGCGCGACCGACTGGCGCACAGAGCTCACTGCGCGACCGACTGGCGCACAGAGCTCACTGCGCGACCGACTGGCGCACCGAGCTCACTGCGCGACCGACTGGCGCACCGAGCTCACTGCGCGACCGAGAAACACGCACAGAGCTCACTGCGCGACCGACAGGAGCACAGAGCTCACTGCGCGACCGACAGGAGCACAGAGCTCACTGCGCGACCGACAGGAGCACAGAGCTCACTGCGCGACCGACAGGAGCACAGAGCTCACTGCGCGACCGACAGGAGCACAGAGCTCACTGCGCGACCGACTGGCGCACAGAGCTCACTGCGCGACCGACTGGCGCACAGAGCTCACTGCGCGACCGACTGGCGCACAGAGCTCACTGCGCGACCGACAAACACGCACAGAGCTCACTGCGCGACCGACAAACACGCACAGAGCTCACTGCGCGACCGACTGGCGCACAGAGCTCACTGCGCGACCGACTGGCGCACAGAGCTCACTGCGCGACCGACAAACACGCACAGAGCTCACTGCGCGACCGACAGGAGCACAGAGCTCACTGCGTGACCGACAAACACGCACAGAGCTCAGTGCGCGACCGACAGGAGCAAAGAGCTCACTGCGCGACCGACAGGAGCACAGAGCTCACTGCGCGACCGACAAACACGCACAGAGCTCACTGCGCGACCGACAGGAGCACAGAGCTCACTGCGCGACCGACAGGAGCACAGAGCTCACTGCGCGACCGACAGGAGCACAGAGCTCACTGCGCGACCGACAGGCGCACAGAGCTCACTGCGCGACCGACAGGCGCACAGAGCTCACTGCGCGACCGACTGGCGCACAGAGCTCACTGCGCGATCGACTGGCGCACAGAGCTCACTGCGCGACCGACTGGCGCACAGAGCTCACTGCGCGACCGACTGGCGCACAGAGCTCACTGCGCGACCGACTGGCGCACAGAGCTCACTGCGCGACCGAGAAACACGCACAGAGCTCACTGCGCGACCGACAGGAGCACAGAGCTCACTGCGCGACCGACAGGAGCACAGAGCTCACTGCGCGACCGACAGGAGCACAGAGCTCACTGCGCGACCGACAGGCGCACAGAGCTCACTGCGCGACCGACTGGCGCACAGAGCTCACTGCGCGACCGACTGGCGCACAGAGCTCACTGCGCGACCGACAAACACGCACAGAGCACACTGCGCGACCGACAAACACGCACAGAGCACACTGCGCGACCGACAAACACGCACAGAGCACACTGCTCGACCGACTGGCGCACAGAGCACACTGCGCGACCGACTGGCGCACAGAGCTCACTGCGCGACCGACTGGCGCACAGAGCTCACTGCGCGACCGACTGGCGCACAGAGCTCACTGCGCGACCGACTGGCGCACAGAGCACACTGCGCGACCGACTGGCGCACAGAGCTCACTGCGCGACCGACTGGCGCACAGAGCTCACTGCGCGACCGACTGGCGCACAGAGCTCACTGCGCGACCGACTGGCGCACAGAGCTCACTGCGCGACCGACTGGCGCACAGAGCTCACTGCGCGACCGACTGGCGCACAGAGCTCACTGCGCGACCGACTGGCGCACAGAGCTCACTGCGCGACCGACTGGCGCACAGAGCTCACTGCGCGACCGACTGGCGCACAGAGCTCACTGCCCGACCGACTGGCGCACAGAGCTCACTGCCCGACCGACTGGCGCACAGAGCTCACTGCCCGACCGACTGGCGCACAGAGCTCACTGCCCGACCGACTGGCGCACAGAGCTCACTGCCCGACCGACTGGCGCACAGAGCTCACTGCCCGACCGACTGGCGCTCAGAGCTCACTGCCCGACCGACTGGCGCACAGAGCTCACTGCCCGACCGACTGGCGCACAGAGCTCACTGCCCGACCGACTGGCGCACAGAGCTCACTGCCCGACCGACTGGCGCACAGAGCTCACTGCCCGACCGACTGGCGCACAGAGCTCACTGCCCGACCGACTGGCGCACAGAGCTCACTGCCCGACCGACTGGCGCTCAGAGCTCACTGCCCGACCGACTGGCGCACAGAGCTCACTGCCCGACCGACTGGCGCACAGAGCTCACTGCCCGACCGACTGGCGCACAGAGCTCACTGCCCGACCGACTGGCGCACAGAGCTCACTGCCCGACCGACTGGCGCACAGAGCTCACTGCCCGACCGACTGGCGCACAGAGCTCACTGCCCGACCGACTGGCGCACAGAGCTCACTGCGCGACCGACTGGCGCACAGAGCTCACTGCGCGACCGACTGGCGCACAGAGCTCACTGCGCGACCGACTGGCGCACAGAGCTCACTGCGCGACCGACTGGCGCACAGAGCTCACTGCGCGACCGACTGGCGCACAGAGCTCACTGCGCGACCGACTGGCGCACAGAGCTCACTGCGCGACCGACTGGCGCACAGAGCTCACTGCGCGACCGACTGGCGCACAGAGCTCACTGCGCGACCGACTGGCGCACAGAGCTCACTGCGCGACCGACAAACACGCACAGAGCTCACTGCGCGACCGACAGGAGCACAGAGCTCACTGCGTGACCGACAGACAGACTCACAGAGCACACTGCGCGACCGACAGACAGACTCCCAGAGCTCACTGCGCGACCGACTGGCGCACAGAGCTCACTGAGCGACCGACTGGCGCACAGAGCTCACTGCGCGACCGACAGACACGCACAGAGCACACTGCGCGACCGACAAACACGCACAGAGCTCACTGCGTGACCGACTGGCGCACAGAGCTCACTGCGCGACCGACTGGCGCACAGAGCTCACTGCGTGACCGACAAACACGCACAGAGCTCAGTGCGCGACCGACAGGAGCAAAGAGCTCACTGCGTGACCGACAAACACGCACAGAGCACACTGCGCGACCGACTGGCGCACAGAGCTCACTGCGTGACCGACAAACACGCACAGAGCTCACTGCGCGACCGACTGGCGCACAGAGCTCACTGCGTGACCGACAAACACGCACAGAGCTCAGTGCGCGACCGACAGGAGCAAAGAGCTCACTGCGTGACCGACAAACACGCACAGAGCACACTGCGCGACCGACAAACACGCACAGAGCACACTGCGTGACCGACGGGAGCAAAGAGCTCACTGCGCGACCGACAAACACGCACAGAGCTCACTGCGCGACCGACAAACACGCACAGAGCACACTGCGCGACCGACAAACACGCACAGAGCACACTCCGCGACCGACAGACTCACAGAGCACACTGCGCGACCGACAGACAGACTCACAGAGCTCACTGCGCGACCGACTGGCGCACAGAGCTCACTGAGCGACCGACTGGCGCACAGAGCTCACTGCGCGACCGACACAGCAACAGCACCTACTGTGCGACCGATTGGTGCACAGAGCCCACTGCGTGACCGACAGACACACAGAGTGCACCGTGCGACCGACAGGCGCACTGAGCTCACTGCGTGACTGATGCGCACAGAGATCACTGCGCAACTGACAAACGCGCACAGAATTCACTGCGCGACCAACGTGCGCAGAGTTCACTGCGCGACCGACAAACACGCACAGATCTCACTGCGCGACCGATGCACGCACAGATCTCACTGCGCGACCGATGCACGCACAGATCTCACTGCGCGACCGACAAACACGCACAGAGCTCACTGCGCGACCGACTGACGCACAGAGCTCACTGCGCGACCGACTGGCGCACAGAGCTCACTGCGCGACCGACTGGCGCACAGAGCTCACTGCGCGACCGACTGGCGCACAGAGCTCACTGCGCGACCGACTGGCGCACAGAGCTCACTGCGCGACCGACTGGCGCACAGAGCTCACTGCGCGACCGACTGGCGCACAGAGCTCACTGCGCGACCGACTGGCGCACAGAGCTCACTGCGCGACCGACTGGCGCACAGAGCTCACTGCGCGACCGACTGGCGCACAGAGCTCACTGCGCGACCGACTGGCGCACAGAGCTCACTGCGCGACCGACTGGCGCACAGAGCTCACTGCGCGACCGACTGGCGCACAGAGCTCACTGCGCGACCGACTGGCGCACAGAGCTCACTGCGCGACCGACTGGCGCACAGAGCTCACTGCGCGACCGACTGGCGCACAGAGCTCACTGCGCGACCGACTGGCGCACAGAGCTCACTGCGCGACCGACTGGCGCACAGAGCTCACTGCGCGACCGACTGGCGCACAGAGCTCACTGCGCGACCGACTGGCGCACAGAGCTCACTGCGCGACCGACTGGCGCACAGAGCTCACTGCGCGACCGACTGGCGCACAGAGCTCACTGCGCGACCGACTGGCGCACAGAGCTCACTGCGCGACCGACTGGCGCACAGAGCTCACTGCGCGACTGACAAACACGCACAGAGCTCACTGCGCGACCGACTGGCGCACAGAGCTCACTGCGCGACCGACTGGCGCACAGAGCTCACTGCGCGACCGACAGGCGCACAGAGCTCACTGCGCGACCGACAGACACGCACAGAGCACACTGCGCGACCGACAGACACGCACAGAGCACACTGCGCGACCGACAAACACGCACAGAGCTCACTGCGCGACCGACAAACACGCACAGAGCTCACTGCGCGACCGACAAACACGCACAGAGCTCACTGCGCGACCGACACAGCAACAGCACTCACTGCGCGACCGACTGGTGTACAGAGCCCACTGCGCGACCGACAGGAGCACAGAGCTCACTGCGCGACCGACAAACACGCAGAGCTCACTGCGCGACCGACAAACACGCACAGAGCTCACTGCGCGACCGACAAACACGCACAGAGCTCACTGCGCGACCGACAAACACGCACAGAGCTCACTGCGCGACTGACAAACACGCACAGAGCTCACTGCGTGACCGACAAACACGCACAGAGCTCACTGCGCGACCGACAAACACACACACAGCTCACTGCGCGACCGACAAATGCACAGAGCACACTGCACAACCGACGTGCACAGAGCTCACTGTGCAACTGACAAACATGCACAGAGCTCACTGCACAACCGACGTGCACAGAGCTCACTGTGCGACTGACACGCGCACACAACGCTCACTGTTCAGGGTGCGACCGACACAGCTAACCATGCAATTGACACGCGCACACAGAGCTCACCGCGTGACTGGCACGCACAAGGCTCACTGCTCAGTCTGCGAATGACACACGCACAGAGCTCACTGCTCAGGTTGCAGCTGACACAGGCGCGCACAGCTCACCGCTCGACCGACACACACACAGAGCTCACTGCTCTGGGTGCGACTGACACAGAGCTCACTGCTCAGGGCGACTGACACAGAGCTCACTGCTCAGGGCGCGACTGGCAAACACGCACAGAGCTCACTGCTCAGGGTACGAGTGACTCACACACATACACACACACACACACACACACACACACACAAACACACACAGAGCTTTCCCTGTGGGCCACAGGTAGTTGTGGCTGCTGGTCTTTCATGCGTTGAAGAGCAAGGGACAACTAATGCAGGAAATGTCTTTTGGAATGTTGACAGTTTTGAAGTGTTTTACGGATCTGGTTTGAGCTCGATTGACACGTTCACCTTGGGCTGAAATTAGAAAGTGTGGAGGCGATAGAGGCACAAGCTTTATAGAAATGGCTTTACATTCTCACCTTGAGCCCTCAGCCCGCTCTCTGCTGTCTCCCTCAATGGGCATCCTCAAAAAAATAATCAAAGTTCAAATTTAGAACAAAACAAAGGGAAGACATCTTTTTAGATAAAGCTGCAGACAATAAGCAGGTGGAACATCTTGTTACTGGTAATCCCCACTTTCCAAATGTTTACTTTATGCAATTTTGCTTTTACAAAAGAGCTACATCACTATCTGTTTTCGCGAATTTGAAGAGGATTTTCACTTTTACGAAAAGCGATACTTTTTTCCACATAAATCATGTACCTTCGCTTTACGCCATTTTCGGCTTGAAAAATTTCCTGGGAACGCTGTACTTTTGGATAGCGGGAGCTACCTCTACCCTGAATCCCACTTCCACCTGCACTATTTGATGGGCTTGAGAGTCCTGAACAACCTTCCTCATGAACAGAGTTCTGAATGTTTCAGGAAGTCTTTCCATGAAACCTACAATCCGACTGCAACGTCTCTTGTTTCCATCCTTAGCTTCCTGCCAGAGACACTACAGAGATCCCTCAGCCACCCAGACAGAACCTATACCAGCCGCAGCCCACGCTGTCCTACACCCACGTTCAGGCTCTGTTCACTGCAGTCTCTTCTTGATGACTGGCTGCCCTATTGTACAGACAGGAGCAGAACACATCACCTCCACAGCACATGCTTAGCATCTCAGACTGAGCAGCATCAAAACTGACAGCAACAGCATTATTTTTTTTAAATCAACTTATTCAGAAATGTTGCTACAAACTTCTGAGACAGCTGAGTTTTGAACTTGAGACTTTTAGCACAGAGGTAGGGATGCTACCCACTATGTCACAAGAGCCCTCTGGGGAGTAGGCTATTGATGACAATATAGTTAGTTCCAGGATGTGTTACTGACGTGGTGATCGATTCCAGGGCATGTTACTAACATAATGATCGATTCCGGGGCGTTACTGACGTGGAGATTGATTTCGGGGCGTGTTACTGACGTGATGATTGATTTCGGGGCGTGTAACTGACGTGGTGCCTGATTTCGGGACGAGTTACTGACGTGGTGCCTGATTTCGGGGCGTGTTACTGACGTGGTGCCTGATTTCGGGGCGTGTTACTGACGTGGTGCCTGATTTCGGGGCGTGTTACTGACGTGGTGCCTGATTTCGGGGCGTGTTACTGACGTGGTGCCTGATTTCGGGGCGAGTTACTGACGTGGTGCCTGATTTCGGGGCGTGTTACTGACGTGGTGCCTGATTTCGGGGCGTGTTACTGACGTGGTGCCTGATTTCGGGGCGTGTTACTGACGTGGTGCCTGATTTCGGGGCGTGTTACTGACGTGGTGCCTGATTTCGGGGCGTGTTACTGACGTGGTGCCTGATTTCGGGACGTGTTACTGACGTGGTGATTGATTTCGGGACGAGTTACTGACGTGGTGATTGATTTCGGGGCGTGTTACTGACGCGGTGATCGATTTCGGGACGTGTTACTGACGTGGTGACTGATTTCGGGACGTGTTACTGACGTGGTGATTGATTTTGGGGTGAGTTACTGACATGGTGCCTGATTTCGGGACGTGTTACTGACGTGGTGATTGATTTTGGGGTGAGTTACTGACATGGTGCCTGATTTCGGGACGTGTTACTGACGTGGTGATTGATTTCGGGGCGTGTTACTGACGCGGTGCCTGATTTCGGGACGTGTTACTGACGTGGTGACTGATTTCGGGGCGTGTTACTGACGTGATGATTGATTTCGGGGCGTGTTACTGACGTGGTGCCTGATTTCGGGACGTGTTACTGACGTGGTGCCTGATTTCAGGGCGTGTTACTGACGTGGTGCCTGATTTCAGGGCGTGTTACTGACGTGGTGCCTGATTTCAGGGCGTGTTACTGACGTGGTGATTGATTTCAGGGCGTGTTACTGACGTGGTGATTGATTTTGGGCCGTGTTACTGACATGGAGCCTGATTTCGGGTTGTGTTATAAATTGAGGTGGGATTGATTTGGTGTGTTACTGACAAGTTGACTGATTTTTCCCCACCCCCACCCTCCTCTAGCTTATCTCGCCACGCTTCAGGCTCTCTGCCTTTATTCCTGATGAAGGGCTTTTGCCCGAAACGTCAATTTTACTGCTCCTCGGATGCTGCCTGAACTGCTGTGCTCTTCTAGCACCACTAATCCAGAATCTGATATCAGAGTGTGTTAAGAATTGACATGGGATTGATTTGGGGTGCGTTATGAATTGGGTGGAATTGATGTGGAGTGATTTAATCACTAATGTGCAGTCTAATTTAGTACTCCTTTCTAGCTGCAAGCACTATGCTACAGTGTTTGACTAGACAGAGCTCTGTTCATCATCTCCCAGTCATGTCCTGCCACAATTCCATTCACACCCAGTGCCTTCTCCCATCCAGCTGCTGTTGAAGTGGAAGTCCAAAAGACGAGACGCCTGGCAGTTTACACTTGTAACGGATTAGGAGGAATCAAGTATCTTTGTTGCAATTGTTCCTTTTGAAACTAAATTATCCATCAAATATAACGGTTAAATTTGACACGCACAGCAACAAATGGGTTAGTCACATTCAATGTTAGACCAAGCATGCACTTTGCGAAACAGCCAACCAACACCCCATCCGTATGGATTCTCACCTTGTTCCAGGCCTAAAGAAACATTGCCAGCATAGGCTGATATACCAGAGGTTAGTGTTTACTGTCCTCCCTTCTCTCCTCAGTTCGCAACTGGCATGAAGTAGATAGGCTGTGCTGGGGGTAGGGCATGGGCCTACAGGATTGGGATGGTGGGGATGGGCTTGCGAGATGGGAGCTTGGGTGTGGACTTGGCCGATGAGGGGTTGGTGCGGGCCTGGAGGATGGGGCAGTGCTTGGGAGACGGGTTGGATGGGCAGGACAATGTGGGAGTGATGAGATGCTGAAGTTTACATGCCAGTGAGAATGAAAGATTCTAAAAGGACAGCAACTGAGGGTAACTAAGGAAGTTAAAGAAAGCATCAAACTGAAATTGCACAATGATGGCTGGCAGGTCAGAAAACTGGACAGAATACAAAGAATTGCACAAAATGACTAGAAAGTGAATAGGGAGGGGAAAATTAAGAGTACAAGAGAAACCAAGCTAGAAATATAAAAACAAATATTAAGAATTTCAATAAGTATTCAACAAGGAAATGAGCAAGTGAGAGCTGCTCTCCAGTAATTATGTTTGCGAACTAATAAAAAGATGCGAGATGGAACAGGAATTGAACAAGTAGTTTGCATTTGTTTTCACTGTAGCAGATACAAATAACATCCAAAAATAATTGTGAATCAGAGGCTGAAAGGGATTGAGGAACTTCAACAGTGATCACCAGGGAGAGGGTACAATGAAAGTCAATATAACTGAAATCTGACACATCTCCTGGCCCAGAATGTCTACCAACTCCAACGTGAAAAAGAAGTGGCTGCTGAGGTTTCAGTTCTTCAAATGAATTCCCAGTAATGGACCCATCAGATGGGAAAACAATGAATGTAACATTTCCATTCAAGGGAGACACGAAGCAGGAAACTACTATCCAATTAGCCTAACAACTGTCATAGGGAATATGCTGGAATCTACTGTAAAAAACAGGGCAGACAGAAAATCTGAAAGCATTCAGTAAGAGTCATGGTTTCATGAAGTGGAAACAGTAATTAATCTATTTATGAGAATTCTTTGTGGAAGTGATGAGCAAAGTCTATTAAGGGGAAACCAGCGGACTCACTGTACGGAGATTTCCTGGAAACTTGTGACAAGGTGCCACACATATTACTCCACAAAATACCAGCCCATGGTACAGTGGCTATTAGCACAGACAGAGGATTAATTAGCTGATTGGAAGTAGAGGGTGTGCCTAAATAGGTCACTTTCCAATTGACAAAATGTAACTAGTGGAGTGCCAGAGTTTAGTGTTGGGACCTCAATTATTTTCAATTTTTATAAAGCCAGATAGGAAACCAAGTTGTAAAGAAGAAAGGAGTCTGCCAAAGGATATAGATAATTTAAGTGAGTGGCAAAATGTGACAGATGTAATAAAATGTGGAATAATGTGAACTTGTGCATTTTGGCAGGAACAATAGAGAAGCAGCATTATTTAAAATTGAACAGAGCTTGTAGAACTGAGATACAGAGGCTCATATGAAGTTCTCTGCAATTCAGAAAACAAATGCCATGTTACTGTTTATTGCAAAGGGAATGGAATACAGTACAAAATTTGTGAAGTTTTATTGCAATTGTATAGAATGCTTGTGATACCACATCTAGAATACAGTGTACACCTTTGATCTCCTTAATTAAGAAACTATTCAAAGCTGTTCAGGAAAGATTCACTTGACCGATTCCTGGGATTGGGGGCAGGGGATTTATCTTTTGAGGAAACTTTGGACAGACTGAGCCTGTATCCATCAGCATTTCGAAGACCGAGAGGTGAACTTTAATGAAACATACAAGATCCTGAGAGGACTTGTAAGGTGGATACTGATGCGGGAGAGACTAGAACATGGGGAATTAGCTTAAAAAAGCAATCAAAGAGACAGTCGGGGTGATCAGGTACAAGGAGAAAAGTGGAGTCAAGGCCACAATCAGCTCAGCTGCAATCTTATTCCATTGTGGAGCAGGTTCAAGGGACCAAATGGACCACTCTTGTTCTTAATTTACATGTATGACCTCCTGAAGTTGGACAGTAAATTTTCTAGCTGTGAGGCAAAACAACCAGACATCACAATGATACATTTGAATGATTAGAGGGGCACTTACTAGAAGCATTGTCTCTCACAGTGAGCAGGACCAAACCTGGGCCCTTCCCACTCTCTCTCTCTAGTTTGTACAAAACTGAGGAGTGAGGCATCAAGACAGGTGCCTGACTGCTTGGGGACAGTGCACTCAGGTATAATTACAAAAGTGTTGAACTTCAAGACCCTGTGCCAACAAAACTACCAGATGAACAGGAGTTACTTATTTCATCAGCCTCAGTCCTTGCAGAGAAACATGGGAAATAAGATGAGAAGGCCATTCCTCCCCTCAAACCTGCTCTAATTCATAACTGACCTTTCACCTTAACCCCATGTCCATTGACATCTGTTAACATTGGGATATCTATATCTCTAACTTGAACCTGCCCAATGACAGATTCACCAATCTCCTCCTCATCTCATTCAGAATTGAGCCCTATACTCTGAGACTATGCCAGTTCATAGACCTCACTACTAGGGGGACACCTCATTTCTGTATCTACTGTAAATTAGAATACTACCTAGATTAGATTACTTACAATGTGGAAACAGGCCCTTCGGCCCAACAAGTCCACACCGACCCTCTGAAGAGCAACCCTCCATTTACCCCTTCACCTAACACTACGGGCAATTTAGCATGGCCAATTCACCTAACCTGCACATTTTTGGACTGTGGGAGGAAACCCACACAGACAATGTGAAAATATGCAAACTCCACACAGACAGTTGCCTGAGGCAGGAATTGAACCCGGGTCTCTGGCGCTGTGAGGCAGCAGTGCTAACCACTGTGCCACCGTGCTGCCCAAATGTCTGAAAGAGGTTGACAAGTTTCTATGGGAATCGCCCTTCATTCCTTGAAACCCCAGAGAACACAGTCCCATCATCCCAGGAATTGTCTAGTGAATCCCTATGAAGAGTATAATATGGGAAGGGGAAGGGACCAGAAATGCGCACCATACTCCAGGTGCAGTCTCACCAGTGTTTTGTGTAATTGGAGTAATGCTCCTGGGCTCCTGTACACAAATCCTCATGATAAATACTAACAGACCGTTTGTCTTCAGAATTGTTTCCGGGCACCTTCATGACAGCATTCAGTAACTCCTGGACAAGGACAACTCAGTCCCTTTGCACATCAACACACTTCCAATCTCTTACTGGCATTTAAAGTGGACATCATTTTCCACATATATTCCACCTGTCTATTCCACTCACCAATCTGTCCATATACCCTTTAAACTTTGTTGCAGCATCAACCTCAAAGTCATTTTCACCGCGCTCACCGCCCCCCACCCCAACACACTGCACACTCCCTTATCAACTCCGCCAGACACTCAAAACTCAAAGTTCTGTTCAATCTCATTTCCCTTTCAGAAATCCATGTTGCCTCTATCCACAACTATCACTGTTGAAGTATCCCCTTATCACATCCTTTATATTAGACTTGAATATTTTTCCGACAACTGACATCAGTCTTACAAGTCAGTAACTCCCCATTTTCTCTCTAATCTTTGTTTAAACAGGGGAGTTACATTTGACACATTCTATTCTGCAGAAACCATTCCAGAATTAGATAGAACTCTGACCATCTTTTGACCTTCACCTTCCAATAGTCTAAGATGTAGATCATCAGGTCCTGAGGATTTATCAACTTTCAGTTCCATTATTTTCTCCACTACCACTTTTGTACCATTACCTCAATTCCCTAGTATTGCTGAAAGTCAGATATAAAGTCATTGTTTTGTTACTCTGCTATTCCCTTATTCCCCATTTCAGAATCTCCTGCCTCTGGCTGCAATGGGCTCACATTTGGCTTGTTCATCTTTTTCTCTTTACATAAACCTGTCGAGGTTTCTCACTCTTTTACTTTCACTTTTCATTCTCCCTTCCTTTATTAGTTTTGTGTCTTCCTTGACTGAATTCTAAAATGCTACCAATGTTTGGACTTTCTACTTTTTTGGCAACTTTGTAAGTCTATGCTTTTGATCTCATAAAATCTTTAACTTCCCTTGTTACCTATGGTTGGAGCATCCATCCTGCTGGATAATAAATGTGTTGCAAACCATGTTTAGCCATTGTGTGGCCAAAAATGTTAGACATTGGCTACCTACATCATTTTAACGTAGTCACAGCCAATTTGCCCCCCCATACTGTCATGGTTTCCTTTGTTTAGATCAAAGACCCTCATTTCAGGGTGAACTATATCACTTTTGAACTTAATGGTTTAGCCCTGCCATACTCTGGCCATTTTCCTAAAGGCCTCTTTACCGCAAGATTATTAATTCGGCCTCTCATTGCCCATTCTCAACTCATCACGTTCTGTCACGAAAATCATCCCACACCCATTCCAGGAATCAGTCCTCCACAGTATTAGCACTAGTTAGGTTGACCTGACCTACATGAAGGACCCTATTGTTACAGCATTACTCTTGCTACACATATCTTTTAATTTCCTAATTAATACCATGCCTGGCATTACCTCTACTGTCTAGTGGCTTCTACAGCACTCTGACCAATGCTTGGTGTTTCTTAGCTCCACCCAAGTTGACTGAACATCTCCCTCTGACCTACTACACAAACATACTGATCTCTTATTAACAGCACTTGCTCAGCACCTTTTCCTTTCACTGTTCTCTCCGAAATGGTGAAAAACACTTAAACATTCGGCTTTGGCCACTCTGAAATCAAAGTGAATCTCTGAACCCACAGATCCAGAGCATTACTCATGGAGACTCTGGTAGTTGAAAGAAACAGCAGCAGGTTCCTCACGGGAGCAATCCAAATTTGCCACGCTCTCCAAGAATGATTCTAACCGTAACCTCAATTCTGAAACCAGCAACTCCGCTCCACAGTAAGGCCTCCAGAGGGATAGGGAACACCAGCAGCATCCTAACTGGGTGAATGTTCTTCCTCAGAAAGCCATTCTGTTGATTGGCTATTCTATCCCAAAGGAGTATTGCAGCTTACTCTGATCACTCAATCATTGCTGTGTTCTCTGTGGTGGATTGGAGTTTAGGGAGGTGGACGGAGACAGGTGAATGGAAGGTCCCACCTTAGAAAGACAATTAGGAGAAGTGACCCTCAAATAATGTATTGTCCTCAGGATAAGAAAGGTTTGCTCCCGAGAGAAAGTGCTTAACTGCCCACAAGCCCGAGACACCAATCCATTCCAGCTCCCCCCACCCCACCCCACTCACAACAGCCCTCACATCTCCAAAACAGCATGCGTCACCTTAGAAAACAACATATCCCACATTAGCCCTAAGAACACCGAACAGTGACGGAAACAGAGAGGAAAGGTTGAGTGACAAGACAGCAAGAGCAGTGATGACAGAAAGAGAGGCCAAGGTGTTAGTAACATAACCAGCATGAAAACATACAATGGGTGTGTGTTCCTACCTTCTCGCAAATCTGAAAGACAGATTTCTAAAAACAGAAACAAGAAGAAAGGTGTGAAGGGCAAATGAGTCACAATGACCGACGCCACCATTGTCGACATGATGCAGTGCACACTGCTACAATCACCAGCAGCAGTTCAGAGATTCCAGATTGCTATACACCATTCCCTTTCTCACCACAACCTTCACTCAGGAGCTAGCTGGCTGTAAGGTGCACTATAGTCTTTGCCCATTATCCACCTAGAGGCAGAGCTCACTGGACAGGAATCAGTTGGGGAATCTCTGGCCGTCACAGCCCACTTTCAGCTACATCCATGGATATGGCTCAGAACAGGAGGGAGTGCAGACAAAGAGGGCTGGTCAGCTGAACAATAGGTTGGAGATTTAGGACACTGTTTGACCTAGTCTCCAAAAGACAGGCTGCTGCATCTCCACATACCAGCAAACCCCCAGCCCCCAAGCCTGAACTGGGCCTCCACTGGCAGAAGGACAGTTCCCTAGCCCGGTGACTGACTGGCACACAGCTGCCTGACCTGGTGGGGACAAATCTAGGGGGTGTGGGGAACATATTCCTGTCACAGGTTTCACAGGAAGAGCTGGTGTCAATACGAACACTCGTAAGCGAGTAAACAATTGGCAGGTTACTCGCTGCTTGTAGGAAATCAGCTAAGATGGTTACATTTATCTGCAGGATGTAACATTCAACCTTCCCAAAATGTCACAACCAATTATAAACCCATCAACTAGCACCATCCATACCAATGGCACCAAAAGGAGGTGAATCACCCCAGCATCAGGGATTGATGGAGGGAGGGGGTCACCTCCAGCCCTAAGACTGAAACATTACACAAACGCAGGGTGGGGACAGTCTAAAATCCAGGAGGACATGAGTTTTTTTTTGAAGGGGGGGGGGGAAAAGAGGGGGATCTAAAATCAAGGAGGGTGAGGAAGGGGAATCTAAAAGCAACCAGGTCAACCGGTTTCTCTGACCCCACAGACACGTGGAGATGTTCCAACACACCGCCATGTCTCAATGGAGAGAGTCAGGCAAGTGTGACCAGTTTCCCCATTTGAAACAGCAATGACATACATGACACACAGAGAAGATGACTCAGTGACATACAGCATCAGGGGCAAAGGAAAGGAGCATCAGAAAGAGGACGAGGCCAGGCCAAACTCTACTGTCAGCAACACTAACTCCAATAATCAGCCAATGCCTGAGGCCACCACCTCTTGCTGCACACACAATAATAAAGCACACTTATGCCTTTCCCGCCCCCAACCTTGAATTAATCAAGTGACACTCTAAGTAAAAGATAGCTGTGATCCTACTGAAGGGTGGAACAGACTCAAGGGGCCGGATGGCTGGTTTTGCACCAAATTCATAGTAGTGTGTTCTTCATTTAATTTGTAAAACCAATTATTTGTGTGCGCTTCCTTCCTGCCACATATCACACTACTTTATTCCATTAACACGCAATCTTCCTCTATAAACAAGTCACAAAATAATTCCACCCTCCCACCAATGAAGCACCATTGCCAATGGAACAAAACAACAGGGAAAGGGTTAGGGCGAGGGCAAAAGATGGGAGGGCAGGAGGGGGGCAAGAAGAGTGTGAGAGGGTCTGCCTGGAGAAGTGCACTGGGGACTGGGAGCCGGTGTGGAGTTCATTACAACATGGTACCCTTTCACAGTGAATGAGATGAGGCTCGGGAGCTTTGTCGAGTTAAATGTGTCACCATGGTAACAGTCACAGACCACCCACATCCTGATATTGCCACGGAGACAGTGTACAGCAGTAAGTGCGGTATTCTCTTCCGATCACTCACTATGTACATGCTCTACTCTTCTGGGGATGGACCGAAAATCAAAGGCAGTGTCCTTCCTCCAGGTCCCAAATTTTAACAAGTGATTATTGTTTTCAGGCAGGACACAGGTTAACACTGAACAGTGAGAATCCTTCATCACCCAAACACCTGATGCAAACACGCATCTTTGGATGCTGAGCAAAGTTAAACGGAGCCAAGTTTCAATTAAAACATTGGTGACAATTTAAATGCAATAAAAATCTCTGGGATAAAAAAAGCTATTCTAATGGTGACCACACAAACACTGTCTAATTACAATAAGAAGCTGGCTGGGTCACTACTCTCCTTTAGTGAGGGAAACCTATTGTCCTTACCCAGTCGTGCCTACACCACGCCAATGGGATTAACTCTTAACTGCCCTCTGACACTGCCCAGCAGCTCCTTTGACTCTTGGGGCAATTGGGGACAAGTAACTCTGTTTCCTTTCCCTCCCCTCTGGCAACTCCCCTCCCCCCACACATACCCCCTGCCCCCACCCACATTCACTCCCCCACCCACACACCTAGCCATACCCACAGCCCCTTCCCCTCCATACACACATTCTGTTTCACCAACAGCCCCCCACCCACCCACGCAGCTAACTACACCCCAACCCCTTCCCTCCACGCCCCACCTTCAACACCCCCACATACACACCACTCCCAACCACACACCTACCCATACCGCCACACCCATTCATCCTATCACCCCCAACACACACGCCCTACTCCCTCCAGAAGAATTTGCGTCCACGTCCACCCACCCTCCTCCCCCTCCACACCCTCCCAGATGTTGGGAGCAGCAAGATCTTTGAGTCAGGATGTAATGTTTATGGGACGGATGGATACAATTATGATACAGGTCAGCCAATGATGTAATGGATAGACCAGACTTGAGGGGCTGAACAGCATGCCTGCTCTGTAGGAGTCTGACAGGTCCACCCTGCTGAGTTAAAATGCTGTGTTTTGTTTGCTAACACTGCACATGAATATGAACTTGTCGAGCCTGCCTTGCCTGATAACACCCGACACATGAACTGAATACCAATCACCTGCTCACGTCTTCTCCAGACACTGAACAAGGACAGTGACCCAGCCCTGCTAACACTATGCGCAATGCAGACCCTCTCTCTAACACACACACATTTTCCTAGTTAGCAGCTCTGAGCTGGTCAAGTTCTCCTGGCTATAGGACTGCTCATTTTTGCTTGCTGTCCTTGTCCAGTATTCAATAGGGACAGGAAAGGAGACACACAGATCACAGGAAATTCTTCAGTAGAGTTAAGACACAAAGATTAACTCAATTTACAACTGCTGAACGTCAGTTATTCTTGTGGGTTACAGTTTTGTGTCTGCTCATTTTGAAAAGCCTTCTTTCCACCTACTACTCACTCTTGCTCAGACATTCTCCAGCTCAATGCTCTGCCATTCTCTCAGGAGCCACTAGGTGTCAGCCATGTACAGGCCAGGATGTAATTGGAAACCAGGGCTGGTCATAGAACAGTGCAGCAATGAAACAGGCCCTTTGGCCCAACATGTCCGTAATACTATCCTAAACTAATCCCATCTGTCTGCACATGGTTCATATCCTTCTATCATCTGTGTGCCTGTCTAAGTGCTGCTTAAACTTTGCGTCTGCCATGTCCCCTGGCAGGGCATTCCAGATACTTATCACCATCTGTAAAAATCTTGCACACCTCTATTCAACTTTTCCCTCTCACCTTAAACCCTGGGAAACAGACTCTGTCTACTCTATCTATACATCTCATAATTTTATAAACTTCTAAGAGGCCCAACACTCCAGCAAAAACACTCCAAGTTGTCCAACCTCACCTTATAGTTAATACACTCGGATCTAAAAAAACATCCTGGTAAACCTCTTCTGCATCCTCTCCAAAGGATGCATTCTTCCTGTAGTGTAACAACCAGAACTGTGCACAGTATTCCAAATGTGTCAACTAGAAGTTATTGGCCATGCTTCCTTGGGAAATGAGGGCAGTGTGCTTGCGCCCACCTATGCCACCGTAGTTCAATTCCCCATATGATTGGCTTCAGCAGCCCAGACCCCAGCTAGGACACAATGAATGGGACTGACTGTACAAATACAGTGATTACAGTCGCAAGGTAAAGGCTGGGAATCCTGCAGCAAGTAGCTCATCTCCCGACTTCACAGAGTCTGTCCACCAGCTGTAAGGCATAAGGAACTCCCTCCCTCACAGCATAATGGGTCTTTCAGCACCACCTTCTCAACAAGTAGGGACAGGTAATAAATGCTGGGACGGGTAATAAATGCTGGCCCAGTCAGCAACACACATGGCCCAGAAAACAAATTAAATCTAGGAAGAGGACAGCAAACGGGGATCAGGGTCATCTTTTTTGAATATAACCTGTGCTGAGTAAGTTTCTGAGAGATCTCTCATGAACTCCAAAGATTAATGGCCCAGCCTCCTCAACCTTTGCTCAAAGGAGAGAATCAATCTGCGGAAGCATCCTTCTACGAAAAAACATTCTCTCCCAAAGGTAAGGGACCAGAACTGCACACAATACTCAAGATGTGGCTTCACAAAGGTTCAATGAGATTGAAGTCAAGCATCTTTATCTCTGTACTTGAGATAAAGGCCAACACATGAGCATACAAGGTCACCCAGCCCCTCGAGACTGCTGCACCATTTGTTCAGATTGTGGATGGCCTGATCACTCCACATTACTATCTACCCCAATACCCTTTAATTCCTCCCCCCGCACCCCCACCCCCACCCTGCTTATCAAGAATCTCTCCATCTTTGCCTTAAAAATATTCAAAGACTCTGCTTCCATCACCTTTTGATGAACCAAGTTCCGAAAGTCTTCTCTGAAATGCTTCCAACATATTTGCATCCTTCCTAGAATAATAACAACACAATACCCCTAGATGCAGACTGAATAGTTGACACATTATCTCCCCATTCATGCTCAAGTCTCATATCCACAGCGATACATTCAAATCCCTTTCCTGAATATTTGCTGTACCTACAGACAAACATTTTGTGATTCATGCACTCGAACACCCAGATCCCTCTGCATCTTTGAGCTCTGCAATATCTCACTGTTTAATTAATCTGCTTTATTCTTTCTGCCAAATGGACAACTTCACTTTTTTTTTCCCCACACTGGCCTTCATCGGTCAGATCATTGCCTATTCACCACCTATGAATAACCTTTTGGAGCTATCTATGTCCTTTCCACATCTTCCTGGCAATCTTTGTGCCATCAGCAAACCTAGAAACTATATCTTTGAACCCTTCGTTACAGTCACTTGTAAGCTGTGGCGGCCCCAGCAATGACTCCTGTGGCTCTTCACCCCAAACCTGGGGACTTGCCACCCCTTGACTCCAGTGTCCCCGGTGATTGTGATTTATCCAAGTTTCTTCCTCCCTTCCACTTCCTGATTTACACCTAGTTTGGGGATCTTACTTTTATCCTTTACAGTGAACATAGAACACAGAAAAGTACAGCACAGAACAGGGCGTTAGGCTCACAAAATTGTGCTAAGACTTAATCCTAATGTAAAATATAGTAATTTAACCTACACGCCCCTCAACTCACTGCTATCCATGTGCATGTCCAGCAGTCGCTTAAATGTCCCCAATGACTTGGCTTCCACCACCTCAGCTGGCAACACATTCCATGCATTCACAACTCTCTGAGTAAAGAACATACCTGTGATGTCTCCTTTATACCATCTCCTAATATCTTCAAACTATGACTTCTCGTATCAGTCAACCCTGGTCTGGGGAAAAGTCTCTGGCTATTGACTCTATCTATTCCACTCATTATTTTGTACACCACAATCAGGTCTCCTCTCTTCCTCCTTCTCTCCAGAAATAAAAGTCCGAGCATATTCAACCTTTCTTCATAAGGCAAGCCCTCCAGTCCAGGCAGCATCCTGGTAAACCTTCTTTGCACCCTCTCCAAAGCCTCTGTATCTTTCCTATGAACTCTGATGTAAAACACCTGTTTGATTCACTTTCCATCTATTATTTTCCATTATGCGTTCTCGAGACACACTCTCTGTAAGATCAATGCTCACTTTGTGAACTCTTCTTTATCAAAATGTTATAGAAAACTCTTACTGCTTTCATATTTCTGGCTACTTTTTTCCCATACTCCAATCTTTCATTCCTTATTTATCTTTTAGTTATTATTTTCCTTCCTGTTAATATGATGTCCAATCCTCTGACCCACAATCCATCCCTGTAAATGTTTACCATGTATCCACTTGGAAACCGTCGAGACAGGCGACACTATCAGTCCAAAAGGCAACAGGTCTGCCAATCAAAAACTGGTGTGGAGGCAGAGCTAAGAAGTCAAACATCATGCAGAGCCGTGATAATAGGGGACTCCATAGTGAGAGGGACTGAAAGGGGTTTCTGTGGCAACAGACGGGATTTGAGGATGGTGGACAGCCTCCCTGGTGCCAGGATCCAGGACGTCACCGACAGAGAGCAGGGAATCCTCAATGTCAAAGGTGAAGAGCCAGAGGTGGTGGTGCATGCCGGCACAAAGGATGCCGGGAAGAAGAGGAGGGACGTGCTACAGCAAGACTTCAGAGAACTCAGAAGGCGGCTGAAAAACAGGACTTCCAGGGTGGTTATCTCTGGTTTTCTTCCAGTTTGTTGGGCTGGAGAGGGCAGGAACAGGGAGATATTGGACTTGAATGTGTGGCCGAGGAACTGGTGCAGGAAGCAAGGATTTAAATTCTTGGATCACTGGGATATGTTTTGCAGTAATTATAAAATATACAAGAGGGATGGGCTGCACCTTCATAGGTGGGGGAAACCAGCATTTTGGCTGGCAGGTTGGCCACTGCAATACAGGAGTGTTTAAACTAAGAAGTTGGGGGGGAGGAATCTGGATTTCTAGGAAGTTAAAGGGAAAATGAGAATAAAAGAAGTTAAGAAAGACAACAGAATCAATGGAGCAGAAAACTCAAGGGATCATACAGTATGGTCAAGTGAAATAGGGAATGATAGGAAGGGTGAGGGGAGTAACAAATTAAATTCATATTATATATGAATGCACGAACATTGAAAAATGATTACCAATGCGTCCATGATTTCTAGAGCCACCTCCTTAAGTACCCTGGGATGCAGACCATCAGGTCCCGGAGAGTTCAGACCTAACAGGTGGATGAGCTTGAGGCTCAGTTGGAAATCGGCAGGTACGATGTTGTGGGGATAAGTGAGATGTGGCCTCAAGTGGACAGGGCCTGGGAAATGAATATTCAAGACTTAACGTGCTATCGAAAGGACAGACTAACAGGCAGAGGGAAGTGGCGTGGCCCTGTTGGTGAGGAATGATATTCAGTCCCTTGCGAGGGAAGGGGACATAAAATCAGGAGATGTAGAGTCAGTATGGAGAGAGCTGAGAAATTCTAAAAGCAGAAAGACCCTAATGGGAGCTAGGTACAGGACCCCAAACAGTAGTCTGCATGTAGGGTGTAAGTTGAATAAGGAGTTGAAATTGGCCTGTCGCAAAGGTATTACTACAGTTGTTATGGGGGATTTCAACATACAGGTAGACTGGGAGAATCAGGATGGTACTGGTCCCCAAGAAAAGGAGTTTGTGGAGTGCCTTCAAGATGGATTCTGAGAATAGATTGTACTGGAGCCTACCAGGGAGAAAGCAATTCTGGATCTGGAGTTGTGCAATGAACTGGATTTGATCAGGGACCTTGAAGTAAAGGAGCCATGAGGAGGTCGTGACCATAATATGAGAATCGGGAGGGTCAGTGTTGCAGTTGAACAAAGGGAACTATGGAGCTATGAGGGAGGAGCTGGCCAAAGTTCATTGGTTCAATACCCTAGAAGAGATGGCAGTGGAACAACAATGGCAGGTATTTCTGGATATTATGCAGAAGGTACAGGATCAGTTCATTCCAAAGAGGAAGAAAGATCCTAAGGGGAGGCAGGGGTGGCCGTGGCTGACGAGGCAAGTTAAGGACCATATAAAGACAAAAGGGAAAAAGTATAACATAGCAAAGGTGAGAGGGAAATCGGAGGACTGGGAAGCTTTTAAAGAACAGAGTATAACTAAAAAGGAAATACGCGGAGAAAAAATGAGGTACAAAGGCAAACTGGCCAAAAATATGAAGGAGGATTGTAAAAGCTTTTTTACGTACGTGAAAAGAAAAACAATGGTTAAGACTAAAATTGGGCTCTTGAAGACAGAAACAGGTGAATTTATTATGGGGAACAAGGAAACAGCAGAAGAGTTGAATAGGTACTTTGGATCTGTCTTCACAAGCAATCTCAGGCAGGAAATGGTGTTGGATTGACTGTTAGGTCTGAACTCTCCGGGACCTGATGGTCTGCATCCCAGGGTACTTAAGGAGGTGGCTCTAGAAATCATGGACGCATTGGTAATCATTTTTCAATGTTCTACCAATTCAGGATCAGTTCCTGCGGATTGGAGGATGGCTAATATTGTCCCACTTTTCAAGAAGGGAGGGAGAGAGAAAACGGAATTACAGACCAGTTAGCCTGACGTCAGTGGAGGGAAAGATGTTGGAGTCAATTATAACAGGTGAAATTACGTCTCATTTGGATAGCAGTAACAGGATAGGCCAGAGTCAGCATGGTTTTATCAAGGGGAAATCATGCTTGACTAATCTTCTGGAATTTTTTGAGGATGTAATCATGAAGATGGACAAGGGAGAGCCAGTGGATGTAGTGTACCTGGACTTTCAGAAAGCCTTTGATAAAGTTCCACATAGGAGATTGGTGGGGCACATGGTAGTGGGGGCAAAATACTGACTTGAATTGAAAATTGGCTGGCTGACAGGAAGCAAAGAGTAGTGATAAACGGGTCCCATTCAGAATGGCAGGCAGTGACCAGTGAGGTACCACAAAGTTCGATGCTGGGACAGCAGCTGTTAACAATATACATCAATGATATAGATGAAGGTATTAAAGTAATATTAGCAAATTTGCTGATGACATAAAGCTGGGTGGCAGGATGAATGTAAGAAGAATGTTATGAGAATACAGGGTGACTTGGACAGGCTAGGTGAGTGGACAGATGCATGGTAAATGCAGTTTAATGTGGATAAATGTGCAGTTATCCACTTTGGTGGCAAGAACAGGAAGGTGGATTACTATCTAAATGGAGTCAAGTTAGGTAAAGGGGCAGTACAACGAGATCTAGGTGTTCTTGTGCATCAGTCAATGAAAGCAAGCATGCAGGTACAGCAGGCAGTGAAGAAAGCTAATAGCATGTTGGCCTTCATAACAAAAGGAATTGAGTATACAAGCAAAGAGGTCCTTCTACAGCTGTAAAGGGTCCTGGTGAGACTACATCTGGAGTATTGTGTGTAGTCTTGGTCTCCAAATTTGAGGAAGGACATTCTGGCTATTGAGAGAGTAGAGAATAGGTTCATGAGGTCAATTCCCAGAATGGCAGGACTATCATATTTTGAAAGATTGAAACGACTGGGCTTGCATATACTTGAGTTTAGAAGGATGAGAGGGGATCTGATTGAGATGTATAAGATTATTAAAGGATTAGACACTCTGAGGGCAGGAAGCATTTTTCCGCTGATGGGTGAGTCCAGAACTAGAGAACACAGTTTAAAAATAAGGGGTCGGCCATTTAAAACAGAGTTGAGGAGAAACTTCTTCACCCAGAGAGTGGTGGACATATGGAATGTTCTGCCCCAGAAGGCAGTGGAGGCCAAGTCTCTGGATACTTTCAAGAAAGAGATGGATAGAGCTCTTAAGGATAAGCGTTATGGGGATAAGGCAGGAGCAGGATACTGATTGTGGATGATCAGCCATGATCAGAATGAATGGTGGTGCTGGCTCGAAGGGCCGTAATGGCCTACCCCTGCACCTATTGTCTATTACTTGCAGGTTAAAATCCTCCAAATGATCACTGTGCTTTTCTGACAAGTTCCAAATTTCTTCCTGAATACATTGCCGTGTGATTACTTTGTTGGAGGATCTGTATACAATCCTACAAGTGCCTTTCGTCAGTCAGTATTTCATCTTTAAGCAAGCTGGCTCGACACCCACTTCCTGAACTTAGCTCATTCCTCCCGGTTGTGCTTATTAGCATAACCACCCCTCCAAAGTATCTTAGCTTGATGAGATGTTCTGAGATGTTGTGGTTGCTTGTTAGCTTCCAGTGCCACATGACTATGAGATTCCTGAGGCACTTTCAATACCTCTGCAGTGCCAGCACCTTCCCCAGTTTCTCCTCATGCCTCCCTCAGCAACAATCCATCCCCTTTATCTCTCCAATGAGGTGCCATTCCTGAGGAGATGCAGCCCTACCAACCGTGGGACCAGGGCAGAATTGCTGGGATAAGAGAAGGCAGTTCAGGCACTGTGCTCTTGGAGACGGAGGAGCTGGAATCTAAACAAAGTCTGCATTGGCTTCTGAAGAGAAATCGAAGAGGGGCACTGGACAATTCACCTTGAGTTTTGCCATCTTGCTGGAGTGAGAGTTTGACTGTACCACAAGGATAAAACCAAGACAACTTCAGAGTCATAAAATGGAGGAGACCATTCTACCCATCATGCTCAGGCTGGTTCTTTGGTGGGGTCTACCTGGTTCATCCTACTGCTCCTGTTGCTTTTAGCCACAGCCCTGGCAATTTCTCCATCCACTTATCAAACCAGGTCTCCCACAGGGACTGGGTGAGCAGAAAGTGGGGGTGGGTGGCTGATTGTTGTATACAGCTTTCAGGACACCAGGTGATCACCAAAGAGGGGTCCCCAAGTGGAGAACGGGAGGAGAGGAAAAACAGATGAACTCTTTACCTGCGGACAAATTTGGAGGTGAACTTGCTGAAGATGCTGCCCGATGCCCCTCTCCGTGCTTGGCTGTTGCCATGAGACAGAGTGGGTGAGGCAGGGGGGCCATTGAACGCAGTGTTCTGTTGATCACGGAATTGTCGAAGTTGTCCCCCATCAATGGTGCGACGGCTAGCAACACCCCTTGGAAAGTTACTGGGCTCAGTGGCAGCGCTAATGTTGTGTGCAGACGGCGAGGTGACAGGGATCCGCTGGGGAGCCGTGCTGTGGAGGGAACAGAAAGAAGCCAAAAAATATGAACAAATACCCTGCAAACACAACAGTAAAACAGCACTACACTTCTGAACAATAAACCCAAACTACACACTGGGTACTACAGTCAGCTTTCACAAGGGAGGGTCAAGGCCGAGGGAGCGCCACACAGTCAGAGAATCATCATAGAGGAAGAGCCACACTGTCAGAGGGTCAGTGCTGAATCATCAGTGGCGTTGTATCACACTAATCTATTCCAGCGGATGCTTAAGGTCTCCACAGCAGAACAAGTGGCCGGGGAGCTGCATGGGTTCTCCCTGATCTACCAGGGCCAATATTTCTGAATATGAGCAACCTACAACAACACCTTCCTTACTTCACCATTGCTCTGGGATCTGACTACGGACAAAGTGGCTTTTGTGGCTCCACTCTTGAATCAAATCATAATGCACCTAAAGCATTCAGGTATCTTTGTAGAAGAGCTAACTCCAATGGGGGTATCCTTGTATACACGAGTGGCCTCAGCTCACAGTTTGAGCCAGTGATTTGTGAAGCTCACACTCGGTAAGTGAAATCGCTCCCATTCTCAGGGAACCTGCCTGCTCCAGGACTGACAGGGAATATTAATTGTGGTTGCTTCCCCTCTGCAGTGAGTGCTTTGCAGTACATGCACGTTTTTTCAGTGAAAAACAACAGGATTCCCCCAGGATAATGCTTGCATTCAGAAATGTGGAGTGGGCTTCCCCTTGACAGCTTCAGACTGTCCTCTCCATTGGCTGTATTGCACAGTCTGCCTCAGGCTTGATATCCCCCCGCTAGTTCTTAGCTTTTGGTGCCTGGGAATCTGAGTGGCACAGCCAAGACAGGGGAAACAAAAGCTCAATATTCAGAGTCAGGCAGTCCTGCAGTGCAAGTGAAAGACAGGAGAGCTCCTGGGATGGAAGTTGCTGTGAAAAACTGCAGTCCCAGGTACACAGCAACTCAAGATCACAGCAGACCAGCAAGTTTTATAACTGGATAAAAGACCGCTTGCAGAAAGCTAACCTTGGACGCTGAGCGTCGTTGTTTGTTGCTGTGTTTTTGGATGGGTGAACAGAGGTGGACATGGATTTTGTGTGCCGTGTTCTTGCTGAGGTGACAGACATGGAAGATACTCTGGAGCTTGGCACTGACGAACTGGAAGATAAAAAATATAATTAGCAAAGTTCTGCTTATCCTACTTCACAGATTATACACACATAAACCCCTTCATCCCACCTCATCCTCTGCATCCACCACTCTCTCATCCTGTGTCTCCTTTCCATACAACCCACCTACACCCGAGGGCCGGGTTGGGGGGCAGTTGATTGGTGAGCGGGAGTCAGGGGGTCAGCCAGCGGAGCCGGGGGTGAAGCCCTGTGCATAGTGAAGGACTCCAGTAATATCCTGTCCAACCCTCAGCCTCCCACCCAGGATGCACCTCATGACTGACCCCGATCTTGTTACCCCTTCTCATCCCCTCAACCCATGCCCAACGTGTAACTGCCCCCTCACCCAGCACTCCCCCATTCCCCCTCCCAGCAGCGCATAATTACCTCCCCCTTACCTTTTCCTCTCATTTGCCTGAGCACCAAACCCTAGCCCCCTCACCCTCTGACTCTCTGCCCTGCCCCAGGCTTTCCTGATGCTGTTATTTTGCTCACATAGCTATGGTGGGGAGATGTGGGGATATAGTTCCTTTATGGTGTCTTGTTGAGTGTGGAGTTTGGAGTTCCTATATTAAGTCTCATCATTGAGTGTAGGATTCCTAAACTATGTCACTAGACAGTGTTAGCTCTTTACTCTGATATCTGACGAGAACTTGCAGTTCATCACTTGACTGGTGAAGTTTAAGTGGAGATGAAGAGGCTGACAGGCAGCAGAAAGAGTGGCAACAGTCTGGACTGTACCCATGCAGACCATTCTCTATCACTGATTGATATGAGTGGGTTATCGAATGAGGAACAGTCAGACAGATTGGGTTTGTTTCCACTGGAGTTTAGGAGAACGTGGGGCGTCCTGATTGAAGTGCATAAGATCCTGAATGGTCTTGACAAGGTGGACATGGAAAAGATGTTTCCTCATGTGGCACAGTCCAGAATTAAGGGGCACCGGTATAAAATTAGGATTTTTCTCCTTCGGACGGAAATGAGGAGAAGTATTTTCTCCAAGTGTTGCATATTTTTGGAATCTTGGCCTCAGGTGGTCTGAGAGACAGGGCATTGAATATATTTTAGACAGAGTTAGATAGAGTTTTCTTATGCAGGAGTATTAGAGTTATTGGGGAAGATGGGAGTATGGAATCCAAATTATAAACAGATCAGC
Source organism: Chiloscyllium punctatum (assembly GCF_047496795.1). Lineage (NCBI taxonomy): Eukaryota > Metazoa > Chordata > Chondrichthyes > Orectolobiformes > Hemiscylliidae > Chiloscyllium > Chiloscyllium punctatum. Next base: position 43,915 of record NW_027310576.1, read on the forward strand.
CATGATCTTATTGAATGGTGGAGCAAACTTGAGGGCCTGAATGGGCTATTTCTGCTCTGATTTCAAATGTTGATAGAATCCAACTACATCCTGACTGTGGCCTTGTACAGGTCCAGGATGCCCAGTAAGGGATCGAGCAGGCACAGTGAACGTAGTCTGCAATCATGCAGACATGCCTACAGTCTGCAGTATAGATGCTGCACACAATGACACAATGGTCTGATTCAGAGCAGTTACCTGTCTTTGCCGTTCTGCACGTTGCCTTGTTGACCTGTGCCAGCTCGATCTGCCATCGGGGAGTTCCTGTCACGGCTCACGCTGCTGGTCAGTGCGTTGTTCTGTAACAATGGGACAGGTGGGGTTCAGAGCAGAGACAAAAAAACAACATTCACTTAAGAACAGGAGAGTGAGGCAGAGTGACGTTCATGAGGCTGGTGACATATTATCCCTGCAGCTGAATGATACTGTAGCCCAACTCACCATGGAGGATGGTGTGGTTGCCTTTTTCCTGTCTGAACCAGTGTGTGGACTGGCTGGTACCTTCACATTGCTGTTGGAGCGCCGTGAACTGTCCTTGTCCTCATCCTGGTGTTTGGAGTCAGTGCTGTTGGCCTGGTTCCTCTTGGAGTAGGAATTACTGCTGGGGTTGATGGGACCAGCTGCAGAAGTGATCAGAAAGAGTCACAGGGTGAATGACAGAGGGTGGGGAATTTCAACTGACAGCAGTAAGTATTCAAGACAGAACTGTCCCCCAGATTTCAGCACAAAAACTGTTCAAGGGACTGAATAATCACCACCCTCAGCCCTTCCTGCTATCCATTCCCAGAGACTGAGGGTCGAAAATCCACCAGTACTTTATAAATTCAGCAACTGACTACATCGAACCTGCAACACATCATCAACCTGGATACAGCACAGGGTTAGAATACAAAGGAAAGCTCCCGCTACACTGTCCCACCCATTGAACACTCCAAAGGACAGGGACAGCATGGGGTTTGATAGACAGTAAAGTTGCCTTTGTATGAGGCAGTAAAACGCTGAAACAAGTATCACTAAAGCTTAGATCTGAGTCTCTGCCACAATCAGTGTATTATAGTCATTGAGTACAGCATTCAAATAGTGAAAATATACAATCTAATCTTTCCCAATGAATCATTAGCACAGAAACCCAGCTCTTCCTGGGCAGTGAGAAACTATCTGAAAATACCTTGTTCACTGATCCGACGTGGTCTCTGACTGGATGAGACACTTCGCTGTACCTTGCTGGAGGGAGATTGTGCGTTGCTGTTGGCGTGGTCAGTACGTGGCTTCATACACAGGTTACTGGTGGACAGCGAATCTGTATCCAACTGTGCACAAAACAAACAATCCCAATCTCAGAAACTCAGCACATCAACTGGCCACATCATACCACCAATAACCGGACTCAGGCATTAACCACAGACTACCACAGGACAACCAGGCTGAAGGTGTGGCACAACCAGGCTGACACAAACAGTTCGATGTAACCAGGCGTTTAGTGGTTTCTGGTAAAAGCTGTGTGGTTTGAGAGGGGAGGTAGGGACAGTAAATGAGGGAGAAGGCAGTGGTTCAGGAACACCTTCTGTCACAGTTGGGAAACATGAATGTGACAAACTTAAGGGAGAATGCAATGGGAATCTGGCATCAGCTCCTGTCAATGAATTCTTAACTCTCAGTTACCTCAGAGGTCTTCCAGCCCAGTAGCAGATACGTTGCCATGACTTCGTTATACTTCTGGTTCACCAAAGAGTCAGTGATCTCATCCCGAGTGTATCCCATGTTTACCATGAGCTCTGCAGCAAAGGGTATACACTGTTAAAGCAAACAAGGACTGCCAAGTTCCGAGATTAGAGGAATGGCTACTGAGAAAAAGACTGACCTGTTCTCCGGGGATCCTTGTAGTCTGGCTCAGGGTCTGTGTACGGTTTCAGTTCATCGTCTTCATAACCAACATTCATCCAGCGATCTTTCATTATTTGCTGGTGAAGATAATAATTACAGTCAGTCTCAAAGGAACTCCGATTTCTGCATTGCCTTCCAGCACCCGAGGGCCTCCCAAACGCCTTTGGCCAATCAGATTTTACCTTGGATAGACACCTGGGCAATGGAGAAATCGCAGCAGCCAACACCACAGCAAGATCCACATTTCTGTGCCGCTAATTCTGCACTGTGTTTGCAAAGGCGCAAAGACCTCTCGTTCTTGGGATGCACCAAATGAAAAGAGGCAAGATAATTAGACTGGGAGATAACCACCCTCTCTGCCCACCAGGCAGTAGACCTGACTGAGAACAGTACTTCAGGAGGATGAATGTCAAGCACAGCCTCAACCTGGCTGACTGAAGCAAGTACACTGATGTGTCTGTACAGACTACACTTGGCTGCACTGTGGGAGCAGCACTGTAATTTAAACCCTACACAAAGACTGTACACTGACGTCTCTCTCTAACTCACCTCTAAGCTACCTCGTTTAGCTGGATTTAATACCAGGAATTTCTTCAGGAGGTTTTCACAGTCTGTGGACATGTAAAAGGGGATTCGATACTTGCCTCGCAGCACTCTCTCTCGGAGTTCCTGACGGAAAGATAGAAAAAAGTATTTAAGTTAAAAAGAAGCAGATTTCACCCTAGTCAGACTCAAAGGTTGGGGGAGGAGCAGGGGGACAGCAAAGGGGCCAGGAGACACAGGGTTGTGGGCATGAGAGGCTCAGGGGGAGAGGGTCAATAGAGGGAGGGAGGGGGTGAGGAATAAGCAGAGAATCCTTTGCCTCTACCCTTGACCAACACCAATAAATTAGATCAGGCCCATTGTGGCTTCTAGGATCTCGTGAGGTAAAAGATAGCGGGTCCACAAACACTTGCTCCACTTTGATGCACCATGTGTGAAGCATTAAGAAGGTACTAGATTGACAAGAACCTCTGTTCAAACTTGCCCCAATCTAGTAATCCAGGCTCAGCCATTATAATCACACAAAAAGGAATAGATCAATAGTCACATGCCCTTCCCCACCCAGCAAATGCCCATACAGTGGGAGACACACAGAGAACCAGCACCTTATATACACACCCCTCCCCACCTCAGGCTGTGACCTCCTTCTGCAACAAACAAGTATTAACTGGAAAGTAAAAAGATATTACAGATTGTTACAAGAGGAGCTTCAGTCTCCCACAGATACCAGCAGGCCCTGATTCTGGATGAGGGCAGTCATTGGTCCACCCTAATACACACCAGTAGAGAGACCCTACGCTTTTCCACTGCAGGCCTCAGCTGTTTCCAAAACTGTCATAGGGCCTAGCATATAGACTCAGCAGGAACATCCAGAAGGTCATAGGGTTAATACCTGACGTGTAAAATCTTGCAGGGCAGTGGGCAAGATAGCCCAAGAAATGGAATGACACTTTCAACTCATCCCATATGACCAGAAGAACATGAGGCACTGAAGGAGCTACAATGAGAATAATGTTGGAACTGAGAGGGTTTTAAATATCAGGAAAGATAACAGAACAGACTGGGCTCTACCCTCTTGGATAAACAGGAGGCTGAGAGGTGACCCGATACACATGTTAAAAATGAAGGGGCCCCAGTTTCTCCGGTCTGAAATTCTCCATCCCTAAAGCAGGATTCTGGACAAACCTCTCTTACAGCTGTCCCACGATTCCTGACATTGTTCCTAAAGCATGCAGTTCAGAAATAGATACACTACCACTGTTGAGACCTGACCCAGTTATTCACTACAGTTCGGTATCACTCCACTGATTCTGTAGCCTAAACCTCCAAAAATGCAGCCAATGATCCCATGTGACCCTTTTATATAAAGGCAGAGTATCCAAGTACCTTCAAGTTCTGTCCATCAAAGGGCAGTGAACCACTCACAAGTGTGTACAGGATCACTCCCAGACTCCAAACGTCCACCTCTGGTCCATCATATTTCTTCCCCTGGAAGAGCTCAGGAGCTGCGTACGGTGGACTCCCACAGAATGTGTCTAATTTATTCCCCAGTGTGAATTCATTACTGAAGCCAAAGTCTGCTATTTTTATGTGCATATCTCCATCTAACAGCAAGTTCTCGGCCTGAATGGGAAGGACACAAATAAAAATTAACTGAATATTACAGAAACAGAAAATGGAGCAGATTAAATTATTTGATCACACAAAAGGAGTGTGACAATAGTGAGACAGAGTGACAGCAAGAGCAGTCACCAGTAACACTAAACTCCAACCTGTTTCTAAACACAGAGCAATCAGCCTGTAACAATCATCCTCCAGTCAGGTCAGTTCGTCAAAACAATTTGAAGTCTGATTCATTTGCTTATTTTCAGTTCAGTGCAGTGAGAAGGTTGTGACATAAGTCACTTATTTGTATCAGGAACAAAAGGACACCAATCAGCTTTCAGCATTATGGAGATTTCCATTACCCTGGCCAAAGTGCTCCCTGCCATCTTGCTTCATAGATCTGGCTCATGTTGTAAGATTATTCACATGCTGTGGATTCTGCCATTCACCAGAGGAAATGGTTTCTCTCAACTGAACCCGTTAATCATCTTATCAATTTTGATCAGGTTCCCACACCTGGAAAATGAGCATGGTCTGCGTAATCTCTTTCAGCAGGATTGTTCTGGTAGTGGTAGTAGCCCTACCTCTATGCAAGAAGGCCTGGGTCCAGTCCTGCAGCCTGAGATAAGGCGAGTAATCCATAAGAAGGGGGCAGAGAGACCACAGTGCCTGGAGGAACCAGCAAGGTTCAAATACACCTCAGGGTTACAGCTGCTCTTAGTTATGCTGTTCATGTTAACTCACTCACAAGAGATGGATGCCACTGGCTAGGCCAGCATTCATTGCCTACCCCGAGCTGCCATTGAGGTGGTAGTGAGCTGCCTTTTTGAAATGCTGTATTTCATGTGCTGCTGCAGGGAATCCCACAATACCTTTAGGGAGGGAGTCATAGGATTTTGACCTAATGACACTGAAAGAATAATGATACATTTGAAGTGGGGATAATGAGCAGCTTGGCAGGGAACTTACAGGGGGTGGTATTCTCATGTATTTGCTGTCCTTGTCCTTCCAGATGGAAGTGATTCTGGATTTGGAAGGAGCCTTGGTGAATTTCTACAGTGCCTCCTGTAAATGGTACACACTGCTGTCACTGAGCATCAGTGGTGGAGGGAGTGGATATTTGTGGATGTGGTGCCAATCAAGCAGGCTGCGAGCGTGTGCACTACTAAATGGATTGCATCAACTCACCCACATATCAAGCAATGCATGCCAAGTACAATTCACTCGTCAGAGGAGTCAATAATGTGAAGCACAATATTCAGGATAAGTATAATCACAGAACAACTAGCAAATAAGCAATGAACCAGCATAGTCATCACGTATCACAATGGAAGCTAATAGGAGGAGAAACAGTCACAGTGGTCCTTACCTTTAGGTCCCTATGAACAATGCACTTCTGGTGACAGTACTGCACAGCAGATACTATCTACAAAACACAAGCAGGAGAAACAGTGAGACATCTGGTTAACATCTAGGGTCTTAATCAACTCAGCAAACCAGACTATAGCTAGTCCAGGATTAATTTCAATATCAGTGACTTCACCAATATCCCAATGAGCAGGATCATGATTGGAACAATCAAGAATCTCGACAGAAATCACAAACAATGATACTTGTGAATGACAGAGGACAAGATATTGTGGTGAAAAATTCACCAGATACCAGTGAGGCCAGGGGCTGCAAATGCACAGTGACAGTACAGGCAGGCAAGTTAAATAGGAAATGTCAACATGGCAGCTTAACATGCACATTGTAGATAAAAGAATGTAATTCCAGGTTGTGAGGTTTTGTGAACATCTTAGCTTTTGAATATAGAACAATACAGTAATGTCTGCTGTTAGCAGATTCCAAATGTTGTAGCAACCCTCTACACCATGCAGGAGGACCCATGCCTCACCTCTGTCCTGTGCTCAGCTCAATGAGAACCAGTTGAGCCCCTCAGTATTCATTGGGTGGGCACAGCGGAGAAGGTCAGGGATCCACAGCTAGAGGTCCAGCTCCCACTTAGCAACACCACCTCGTCCTCTGCCTCCCCTCCTCCATACCACTGCCACCAACACCCCCCCACCAAAATAATATCAGGCAAAAGTCAACACATAACATCTAGGTTGGTAAAGGGGTCTGGGGGAGGAGACAGTGGGGATGGGCTCCGGCTGAAAATGGTGTGGGAAAGGACGGAGATGTGGGAAAATGTGGAATGAACGGGGGAGGGAGGGAGGGAGGGAGGAAGGGAAGAAAGGAGAAAGGGAAGGTGGTGAGGGAGGTAAGGAGAGGACGAGGAGGTAGGAATCAGAGAAGGGCCAGTCAGAGGTGGCAGGGTTCGGGGAAGGGTGGAGGATGAATTTGAACTGTGGCTGATGAAGGACGGAGAGAGATAAGGGAAGGAAGAAATGGAGTGGAGAGGTTGTTGGCGAGCACTGACCTGTCTGAATTTCGCTCTTGCTTCCTTTTCTTTCATTCTTCCATGTGCAACTAAATAATCAAAGACTTCCCCTGCAGGAGCACACAAACACTGCTTAGCAAGCTGCAACCAAATTGTTCAGCAACTTAGCCCATAGAACGCAATGTGAGCAATGAGCTGCGGCCATCATTTAATACTAAAATAATACCAGGCAAAAGTCAATCCCCATCCCTTCAGAGACCTGGAGGCTGAAGTACAACAAAGAACTATTGACCCAAAGAATAGATGTTGGGCGGAAAGACCATGTGAAATTCTGTAACTCATTAACAACCACGACACATGAGGTTTCTTCAGCACAATCGTCTGCCACCTATCCACCAAACTGTTCAAGTCTTTATGAAGTGTTACAGCAGGATTAAGCCCTTTGCCCCCAGTTCTTCACTATTTCATGAAGTTGTGCCTGTCCTCTGACCTACAGTCTATTCCCTGGGGGGAAAAAACAGCCTCTCAGCAGCTTCACGCATCCGGTCAAATACTGCTCCTGTGGAGCTCAGGGTGGGGAAGGTTAAGAGTTAGGCCTTCCACACAGTATCCAAAAAGCTTGGAATCCAACAGTTCACACTTCATTGATAAACAGGGTCACCAGAAAATGTGTTAGCACACTCTCCGATCAATTTACAACTCCGGAGCAAATTACTGCAGTTGCTGGAATCTGAACCGAAAACTAAAAATGCTGGAGATCACAACAGGTCAGAGCGTCTCTGATAGAGAGTCATCGAGATTCAAAACATTAGCTCGCTTTCTCTCCATGGATGCTACCTAATCCACTGTGATCTTCAGCATTTTTTGTTTTCAGTTCAACTTACAACTCAGGTTAGCTCACAGTCCAGTAATACCACCAGTCAGGTTCGAGCCAGTGTTACCACCAGGTTTATAAAGAAGTATCAAAGTGGAGGTGGTGGAAATGATCTCTGAAACATTATTTAATTGGCTTGTATGGAACGCAGTGAACAGCTAATTCCAGCTCAGGCTAATGCAATCAGACTGTGGGCCTATCAATAGATGTTCAGATAATGAGGCAATCACAGCAGGTCAAGAATCTGCTGAATTCTGGAGATTAATTCAGGATTCAGGGAGAGCCTGCATTTGGCTGCAGGATTGGAGAGACACAGTGGACAAAGAACTCTCCAGGCATGGCATCTCCCAGGAGCTTTTTTTAAACTAGGGAATATGGGATGGGGTGTTGAAGATGACTGGTGTATGAAAAGCAGTCCATCAAAACAGGCTGCCTTTTCTCATAGGTTCTCTCTTGGCTGTGTCTAGACAGAGGGACCAGAGCTATGATGCAGCATTCAGGGAACTGTCAGTGAATACAATCACAGGGAATGGTGTCTAGTTTCAAAGTAAGGACAATGAATTAAGTGTGAGACAGAGTAACACAATACTTTTCAACCTACTACAGGTAACCAGGCCTGGCAGCAAAATTTAAGAGTCATAGAGATGTACAGCATGGAAACAGACCCTTCGGTCCAATCTGTCCATGCCGACCAGATATCCCAACCCAATCTAGTCCCACCTGTCAGCAACCAGCCCATATCCCTCCAAACCCTTCCTATTCATATACCCATCCAATTGCCTCTTAAATGTTGCAATTGTACCAGCCTCCACCACTTCCTCTGGCAGCTCATTCCATACACATACCACCCCTCTGTGAAAAAGTTGCCCCTTAGGTCTCTTTTATATCTTTCCCCTCTCACCCTAAACCTATGCCCTCTACTTCTGGACTCCCCCACCCCAGGGAAAATACTTTGCCTATTTATCCTATCCATGCCCCTCATAATTTTGTAAACCTCTATAAGACCATAAGACATAAGACATAGGAGTGGAAGTAAGGCCATTCGGCCCATCGTGTCCACTCCACCATTCAATCATGGCTGCTGGGCACTTCAACTCCACTTACCCGCATTCTCCCCGTAGCCCTTCATTCCCCGAGACAACAAGAATCTATCAATCTCTGCCTTGAAGACATTTAGCGTCCCAGCCTCCACTGCACTCTGCGGCAATGAATTCCACAGGCCCACCACTCTCTGGCTGAAGAAATGTCTCCGCATTTCTGTTCTGAATTTACCCCCTCTGATTCTAAGGCTGTATCCACGGGTCCTAGTCTCCTCACCTAACGGAAACAATTTCCTAGCATCCACCCTTTCCAAGCCATGTATTATCTTGTACGTCTCTATTAAGTCTCCCCTTAATCTTCTAAACTCCAACGAATACAATCCCAGTATCCTCAGCCGTTCCTCATATGTTAGACCTACCATTCCAGGGATCATCCGTGAGAATCTCCGCTGGACACGTTCCAGTGCCAGTATATCCTTCCTGAGGTGTGGGGACCAAAACTGGACACAGTACTCCAAATGGGGCCTAACCAGAGTTTTATAAAGTCTCAGTAGCACAATGGTGCTTTTATATTCCAACCCTCTTGAGATAAGTGACAACATTGCATTCGCTTTCTAAATCACAGACTCTACCTGCATGTTGACCTTTAGATAATCCTCGACTAGCACTCCCAGATCCCTTTGTACTTTGGCTTTACGAATTTTCTCACCGTTTAGAAAGTAGTCTGTGCTTTTATTCTTTTTGCAAAAGTGCAAGACCTCGCATTTGCTCACGTTGAAAGGTCACCCCTCAGCCTCCGACGCTCCAGGGAAAACAGCCCCAGCCTGTTCATCCTCTCCCTGTAGCTCAGATCCTCCAACCCTGGCAACATCCTTGTAAATCTTTTCTGAACCCTTTCAAGTTTCACAACATCTTTCCGATAGGAAGGAGACCAGAACTGCACACAATATTCCAACAATGGCCTAACCAATGTCCTGTACAGCCGCAACATGACCTCCCAACTCCTGTATTCAATACTCTGACCAAGAAAGGAAAGCATACCAAACACCTTCTTCACTATCCTATCTACCTGCGACTCCACTTTCAAGGAGCTGTGAACCTGCACTCCAAGGTCTCTTTGTTCAGCAACACTCCCTAGGACCTTAGCATTAAGTGTATAAGTCCAGCTAAGATTTGCTTTCCCAAAATGCAGCACTTCGCATTTATCTGAATTAAACTCCATCTGCCACTCCTCAGCCCATTGGTCTATCTGGTCCAGATCCTGTTGTAATGCGAGGTAACCCTCTTCGCTGTCCACTACACCTCCAATTTTGGTATCAGCTGCAAACTTACTAACTGTACCTCTTATGCTCGCATCCAAATCATTTATGTAAATGACAAAAAGTAGAGGGCCCAGCACCAATCCTTGTGGTACTCCACTGGTCACAGACCTCCAGTCTGAAAAACCCTCCACCACCACTCTCTGTCTTCTACCTTTGAGCCAGTTCTGTATCCAAATGGCTAGTTCTCCCTGTATTCTGTGAGATCTAAGCTTGCCGAACGCCTTACTGAAATCCATATAGATCATATCTACTGCTCTGCCCTCATCAATCCTCTTTGTTACTTCTTCAAAAAACTCAATCAAGTTTGTGAGACATGATTTCTCACTCACAAAATCATGCTGACTATCCCTAATCAGTCCTTGCCTTTCCAAATACATGTACATCCTGCCCCTCAGGATTCCCTCCAACAACTTGCCCACCACCGAGGTCAGGCTCACCTGTCTATAGTTCCCTGGCTTGTCTTTACCGCCCTTCTTAAACAGTGGCAACACGTTTGCCAACCTCCAGTCTTCCGGTACCTCACCTGTGACTAGCAATGATACAAATATCTCAGCAAGAGGCCCAGCAATCACTTCTCTAGCTTTCCACAGAGTTCTCGGGTACACCTGGGCATTTATCCACCTTTAACCGTTTCAAGACATCCAGCACTTCCTCCTCTGTAATCTGGACATTTTGCAAGATGTCACCATCTATTTCCCTACAGTCTATATCTTCCATAAGCTTTTCCACAGTAAATACTGATGCAAAATACTCATTTAGTATCTCCCCCATTTTCTGTGGCTCCACACAAAGGCCGCCTTGCTGATCTTTGAGGGGCCCTATTCTCTCCCTAGTTACCCTTTTGTCCTTAATAAATTTGTAAAAACCCTTTGGATTCTCCTTAATTCTATTTGCCAAAGTTATCTCATGTCCCCTTTCTGCCCTCCTGATTTCCCTCTTAAGTATACTCCTACTTCCTTTATACTCTTAGGATTCACTCGATCTCTCCTGTCTATACTGACATACGCTTCCTTCTTTTTCTTAACCAAACCCTCAATTTCTTTAGGAGAAAGTGAGGACTGCAGATGCTGGAGATCAGAGCTGAAAAATGTATTGCTGGAAAAGTGCAGCAGGTCAGGCAGCATCCAAGGAGCAGGAGAAGGGCTTATGCCTGAAACGTTGATTCTCCTGCTCCTTGGATGTTGCCTGACCTGCTGTGCTTTTCCAGCAACACATTTTTCACCTCAATTTCTTTAGTCATCCAGCATTCCCTATACCTACCAGCCTTCCCTTTCACCCTGACAGGAATGTACTTTCTCTGGATTCTTGTTATCTCATTTCTGAAGGCTTCCCATTTTCCAGCCAACCCTTTACCTGAGAACATCTGCCTCCAATCGGCTTTCAAAAGTTCTTGCCTAATACTGTCAAAATTGACCTTTCTCCAATTTAGAACTTCAACTTTTAGATCTGGTCTATCCTTTTCCATCACTATTTTAAAACAAATAGAATTATGGTCGCTGGCCCCAAAGTGTTCCCCCACTGACACCTCAGTCACCTGCCCTGCCTGGTTTCCCAAGAGTAGGTCAAGTTTTGCACCTTCTCTAATAGGTACATCCATATACTGAATCAGAAAATTGTCTTGTACACACTTAGGAAATTCCTCTCCATCTAAACCTTTAACACTATGGCAGTCCCAGTCGATGTTTGGAAAGTTAAAATCCCCTACCATAACTACCCTATTATTCTTACAGATAGCTGAGATCTCCTTACAAGTTTGTTTCTCAGTTTCTCTCTGACTATTGGGTAGTCTATAATACAATCCCAATAAGGTGATCATCCCTTTCTTATTTCTCAGTTCCACCCAAATAACTTCCCTGGATGTATTTCCGGGAATATCCTCCCTAAGCACAGCTGTAATGCTATCCCTTATCAAAAAGGCCACTCCCCCTCCTCTCTTGCCTCTCTTTCTATCCTTCCCGTAACATTTGTATCCTGAAACATTAAGCTGCTAGTCCTGCCCATCCCTGAGCCACGTTTCTGTAATTGCTATGATATCCCAGTCCCATGTTCCTAACCATGCCCTGAGTTCATCTGCCTTCCCTGTTAGGCCCCTTGCATTGAAATAAATGCAGTTTAATTTATTAGTCCTATCTTGTCCCTGCCTGCCCTGACTGTTTGACTCACTTCTGTTCTCAGCTGTACCCATCTCAGATCAATCTCTTTCCTCACTATCTCCCTGGGTCCCACCCCCCCAACTTACTAGTTTAAATCCTCCCAAGCAGTTCTAGCAAATTTCCCTGCCAGTATATTAGTCCCCTTCCCATTTAGGTGCAATCCGTCCTTCTTGTACAGGTCACTTCTACCCCAAAAGAGATTCCAATGATCCAAAAATGTGAATCCTTCTCCCATACACCAGCTCCTCAGCCATTCATTCATCTGCTCTATCTTCCTATTCCTGCTCTCACTAGCTCGTAGCACTGGGAGTAATCCAGAGATTACTACCCTTGAGGACCTCCTTTTTAAAATTTCTGCCTAACCCTCTGTAATATCCCTTCAGAATATCAACCTTTTCCCTTCCAATGTCGTTGGTTCCAATGTGGACAATGACCTCTTGCTGGCCCGTCTCCCCCTTGAGGACATTCTGCACCCTCTCCGAGACATCCTTGATCCTGGCACCAGGGAAACAACACACCATTCTGCTTTTTCTCCGCTGGCCACAGAAACGTCTGCCTGTACCTCTGACTACAGAATCCCCTAACACAACTGATCTCTTGGAAGCCGACGTACCCCCCCCCCCCCCCCCCCCCCCACCCCCCCCACCCCCCCCCCACCCCCCCCCCCACTGTTGCATTAGAGCCAGTCTTAATACCAGAAACTTGGCTGTTCGTGCTACGTTCCCTTGAGAATCCATCACTCCCTACATTTTCCAAAACAGCATACCTGTTTGAAATGGGTATATCCCCAAAAGACTCCTGCACTAGCTGCCTACCTGTCTTACCCTTCCTGGAGTTAAGCCAGCTATATGATTGTATCTGAAACTTTCCCCCCTATCTACAACTGTCATCCATCACATACTGTTGCAAATTCCTCATCGCTTCTATCTGTCTCTCCAACCGATCCACTCGATCTGATAAGATTCGCATCCAACAGCAGTTATGGCAGTAACCCTTAAACTCCCACATCTGACAAGAAGTACATATCACTGCAAAGGCCATTTTTACTCCTTCACAATCTACAGACCCAGAAAATAACACCGTCTTATTCCTCTACAAACACTGCCCCAGGTTAAATTAATAGCTATGGCTTATATTTTAAGTTTAATAAAGAGACTCATCTCCAGAAACATACAGCCAAGAAAGAATCCACTGTACTCACTACTGCAGCCTTTCTCTTGGACAGACTTAAAACAACAATTAACTTATCTGATTCTGTGCTGTGAACTTCACCCAACAGTTCCTCCAAGATGAGTTGTGAATTTCACTGTTTGTTAATTTTCCCAGATGCACTCTGATGTCCAGCGATACATGAATTCAAACAGCAAAGGCAGTAACTGTGCAGGTTCTCTCTCTCCTGCACTGACCTCACCATGTGCTTCCTTTGTCTGCTCTTCTCCCTTTTAAAAGTGCTGTTGTTTTGACTTTTTTCTCCAAAGTTCCAAAACAATGCAACAGCATATAAAACAGTAATTGCTGCTCCTGGAATTTGAGGAAATCACCTCCAACACCTAAAATACCTCAAAAAAAGGAGCAGCTCTTAGAGCCAGAAATTTTTCCTGTCCTCCATTTGGATTACCCAGCTTGGAGCAGATTCTGGACTAGTGACTAACACATCATTCTCTCAGACACACAAACCGCTGCAATACTCACCCCCACTGGCATACTCCATTACTAAATACAGTGTTTTTTCCGTTTCTATAACTTCAAATAATTTAACTGCAAAACACAGAGAGAAAAGAAATCAGGTGAAGTTTCACCTCTGATTCAATATACTGTTATGGGGCAATAAAGATTTAATCTTCTGAAAGAAGGGTGAGGATCAAGAAGAAAACTGAACACAGGTCTGAACTTTCAGCCTGCGGCTACATGCTTTGAGAGCAATGAGTCAGGTATGTATCATACAATCAGCGACTAAACTGTGAAAGAGTTACACAAACAAATCTTCCCCCAACCTCTGTCATGTTCAAAGGATTCCTGAGTGGGGGACTGTGGTACATGAGAGGTGGCAGCCAATGCTCTGTACCCAGGGAGAGTTTTACCATTGCAGACAGTTCACAGGAGGTTTACTACATCGATATCCAGAAAAAGTGGGCTGTCTTAAGGACAAAAGTTTGGATAGATCGGACTCGATCTGGAGGGAGCTGTTTAAAAATTAACTACCCTTTCAGGATGAAGATATGAAGAATTTTTATGTCTCAGAGGGTTGTCTGATTTTGGAACTCTGCCTCAGAAGGCAAATGAGGTGGGGTCACTGAACACTTAAGATGGAAGAGGATTGAAACTTGTTAGGCTGGGGAGTCAAGTGCAGAGGTGTGTAGATGGGAGTGCAGAACTCCAATGCGAACATGCCAGCTATCAACTCCACAAACATTGGAGCAGGATCAAGGAGCTGAATGACCTCTGCCTGTTCCGAATTGGTATGCTCATATCCCTGCTGTTCTGAGGGAAGGTTACCCCTTCAAGGAGAGGATTAATTGTATGCCAGCACTTTCCACCATATTACATCCTGAGGTGATCAAGGCTGTATATTTGAATTGGAAATGATTAATTCAAGAGAGAAGAATCTCAGTGGCTTCCCCAAACCCGGGAAGTGTTTGCTTAGCCATGGTGTGAGGTGGGCTGGAGCAAGTTGTAGGGCTGACATTTTCCAACTTAGGCTCTGGAATCCATAGATTGGGAGAGTTGGAGGATAGAGGTGATCTCATTGAAAGTTACAAAATACTGAGAGGGGTGGACAGGGAAGATGCAGATCAGTTGTTTCCACAGATTGGGATGGGTTAGGGTTAGGGTCAGGAAGGGTCAAAGTGAGAAAGGATGGAACATAACAAAAACAGCTGGGTCTGAATGAGGAGACCCTCAACACTCTGCTCCACATAGAACAGCCCATTAACAGTCTCATAGTAGAGCCAGCCAGTTCCCCACAGACTGAAGGTCAGCTTGAAGAAGCAAACTCTTACCTATATTAGGATGATTTAGAATCTTCATTATTCGCACTTCACGAAATAACTAGAAGAGAACAAACAAAATGACAATTCAGTCAACATAACCTGACATCTTACATTACACAAAGAATCTACATGTGAGTTTATAAAACTTTAACCCTGTCGCCAAAGATTCAACCAGTTTGTCCCTATGTGTCTGTGACACTTTTCCCATTAGGGATCTCAATATCTATTTTAAAATAAGGGACAACATAGACACAAAATAGGAAACCCTGGGACAAACCACTCCAATTTTGGGGAACACACAGGGACAAACTGATCCAATCCCGGGAAACACACAGGGACAAACCGATCCAATCCCGGGGAACACACAGGACAAACCGATCCAATCCCGGGGAACACACAGGAACAAACCGATCCAATCCCGGGGAACACACAGGGACAAACTAATCCAATCCTCAGTGACCCTAAAGGCAACTACAGCGACAGTGCAGACACTAACTAATATTAGCTAAGTGATCATAAATAGAGCTAACTAATCTCAACTAGGTGACTGTACAAACACAGAACCATTCTCAACCCGTCACTGAAATTCTGCCAACAACCTGAAAAGAGACTGCGCCTGAGATGTGACTAAACAATGTTGTGCTGGTGTAACACCAGGTTAGTAGGCTAGCTCTCAGATTGAATCAAGTATACAAACATAAAAGATAAGAGCAGGAGTGGGCCAATTGACCTCTCAAACCAGCTCACCCATTCAATATGATCATTGAGCTCGATACTGTAATCCCACCCTTCCCCTATATCCATAGATCCCCTCAGCCACAAGAGCTAATTTTATCTCCTTCTTGAAAACACACTATACTTTCGCCTCAACCAGTTTCAGTGGTAGTGAATTTTATAGGCCCACCATTCTCTGAGTGAAGACATTTCTCCTCATCTCAGTGCTAAACATTTACCCCTTATCTTTCAACTATGACCATGTTTCTGAACTTTGCCATTGCTTATCCACAAGGTAAAAACAATGACTGCAGATGCTGGAAACCAGAGTCTAGATTAGAGTGGTGCTGGAAGAGCACAGCAGTTCAGGCAGCATCCGAGGAGCAGTAAAATTGACGTTTCGGGCAAAAGCCCTTCATCAGGAATACAGGCAGAGAGCCTGAAGGGTGGAGAGATAAATGAGAGGAGGGTGGGGGTGGGGAGAAAGTAGCAGAGTACAATAGGTGAGTGGGGGAGTCAAATTTGCCAGCACTTAGCCCATATTCCTCTAAACCTTTCCTAAACATATACCCATCCAAATGCCTTTTAAATTCTGTAACTGTACCAGCCTCCACCACTTCCTGTGGCAGCTCATTCCATACAGGCACCACCCTCTGAGTGAATAGATTGCCCCTTAGTTCCCTTTTATATATTTCCCCTCTCACCTTGAACCTATAACCTCTAGTTCTGGACTCCCCCAACCCAGGGAAAAGACTTTGTCTCTTTACCCTATCCAAGCCCCTCATGATTTTATAAACCTCTATAAGGTCACCCCTCAGCCTCCAACGCTCCAGGGAAAACAGCCTCAGCCTGTTCAGCCTCAAATCCTCCAACCCCTGGCAACATCCTTGTAAATCTTTTCTGAACCCTTGCAAGTTTCACAACATGATTCCGATAGGAAGGAGACCAGAACTGCACAATATTCCAACAGTGGCCAAACCAATGTCCTGTACAACCGTAACATGACCTCCCAACTCTGATAATCAATGCTCTAACCAATAAAAGAAAGCATCCCAAACAACTTCTCCACTATCCTATCTACCGGTGTCTCTACTTTCACAGAACTATGAACCTGCACTCTATGGTCTCTTTGTTCAGCAACACTCCATAGGATCTTACCATTAAGTATACAAGTCCTGCTCTGATTTGCTTTTCCAAAATGCAGCACCTCACATTTATCTAAATTATACTCCTAAATTGTCTAATTATCTAAATTAAAATCTTGATAAAGAGTTCTATCACATTGTGGTCGTTCATTCCCAAGGGGCCTCTCACAATCACATTACCAATTATTCCTTTCTCATTGTATAATACCCAGTCTAGGAACGGCCTGTCTCTCATTGGTTGCTCAACATATTGGACCAGAAAACCATCCCATTTACATGCTAAGAATTCCTCCTCGATAGAATTGTGACTAAGTTGATTCACCTAATTTATTTTCAGATTAAAGTCACCCATAATTATAGATGTCCTTTTACCACATACATCTCCGATTTCCTGTTTAAGCTCATGTTCTTTCAATTTTTCATCATTTAAGAGTACTACTAACCATCCTCATCAAGCCTGTATATTCCAATCCCAAAACAAACCACTGACAGTTAGATGTGATTCTACAATTGGGCAGCACTTGCTGAACTATTCTGAGCACTGCACATTTTTTGCAGCTTGGAGAATCAGCCAGAGTCAACTTGCCAACCAAGTTGCCTTTTCTCCCTATAGCAGCAATTCATGTAATTGTCTGAAATTTGGCATTCTTGATTTGTTCTTCTGAGTACAAGACAAATGCTGGAGTTCCTCAGGGTAGTGTCCTAGGCCCAACCATCTTCAGCTCTTTACCAATGACCTCCCCTCCACCAAAAGATCAAAAGTGGGAATATGTGCTGATGATTGCATAACATTCAGCACCATTTGTGACTCCTCAGATACTGAAGTGGTCCATGTTCAAGTGCAACAAGGTCTAGACAATATCAGGTCTAGGCTGACAAGTGGCAAGATACATTCATGCCACACTATGACAAACATTAATAACAGACACTCTAACCACCACCCCTTGACAGTGGTGTTAATATCATCAAATCTCCATTATCAATATCCTGGGGGCTACCATTGACCAGAAAATGAACTGGACTCACCACATAAACACATGCTACAAGAGCAGGGCAGAGGCTAGGAATATTGAGGCGAGTAACTCACCTCCTGATTTCCCAAAGCCTGTCCACTATCTATATGGCACAAGTCAGGAGTGTGATGGAATAATCTCCATTTGCCTGGATTAGCGCAGCTCCAACTACACACAAGAATAAAGCAGCCCCCTGCTTGATTGGCACCACATTCACAAACACCTACTCCCACCACCACGGATGCTCAGTAGGGACAGTATATACCACCTACAAGATGTACTGCAAAAATTCACCAAAGACCCTCAGACAGCACCTTCCAAACCCACAACACTTCCATCTCGAAGGACAAGTGCAGCAGATACATTAGAAGACCATCACCTACAAGTTCCCTTTCAAGCCACTCACCATCCTGACTTAGAAATAAATCATCACTCCTTCTGTGGAAATCCTAGAATTCTCTCCTTAAGGGCAATAGGCGTCAACCCACAACACATGGACTGCAGTGATTCAAGAAGGCAGCTCACCACTACCTTCGCAAGGACAATTATGGATGGACAATAAATGCTGGCCAGCCAGCGAAGCCACAAATGAATGAAAAAAAATCACATGTTTCTCTTTTCAAGAGGATTCAAGTTTTGTTCCACCAAGTGACTGTTTGGACAGTAGTGTGTCTTGTGTGGTTGTTTCAGAAAGCAGTTAGGAATCAATCACATTGCTGTGGCTCTAGAGTCCTATTTAGGTTAGGTCAGACCAGGTCAACTTGGAAGGTTTCCTTCTCTAAAGAACATTTGTAAAGCAGTATTTTTTTTAAAACGACAAATCCATTATGGTTTTATGATCACCATTGGTGGTGATTAGCTTTTTAATTGCAGATTTATTTAATTAAGTAGGGGGTTAGGGGTGTGATCTGGGTAGGATGCTCTTTGGAGGGTTGGTGCTGACTTGATAGGTTGAATGGCCTGCTTCCACACTCTAGGGATTCCATTAAATCTATGAATTCGTTTTGATATTTCCTGTTGAATCTGTTTCCACTGCCCCAGTAGGCAGCACATTCTAGATCACAACAAGTTGCTGTATTACAATATTGTCATTGTCTTTCTCTTTTGCTAATCTTCTTAAATCTGTGTACCTCTGGCTTCTGACTGCTCCTGTAACTGGGAATCATTTCTTTTTATTCTTGTTGAAGCTGGGTCTGGGTGGATGCTGCTCAGAGGGTCAGTGTGGGCTCGATGGGCCAAATGTCATGTTTCCACACTGTAGGGATTCTATGATGATAACTGGGGGCAATGATGGGGCTAGATTAAAAGGTGGGGGGGCAGCAAAGGGCCAGAAGCAGAGAAGCTCAGATATCTCTGAGCGCTCCAGGGACTAGAGGAGATCTGCAAATACAGAGTCAAGGAGAGACTGACAGAAAGAAAGGTGAATTTTCCAATAATGAGAGAGGTATTGCAGTGCAGCGATAGGAATGACAAGCGTTTTTGCTAACCCTGAGCCATCTAAATGTTAACAGCAGCCACACAAATAGGAACTGAATCTAGCCTTTCCTGCAACTTTCAGCTTGTTTGCTACAATAAACACTTAGTAAAATCTGTTGTGCATGATTGCTTAAGTTCTCGCACTCCCTTAAGTAGCCGCAGTACTTTATTCAGTGCCCTGATGAAGACTGATAACAATCAGATTCTGACTGTCTGGCATTTGTTTTTGAGATTGAATGCACTGGGATTTATGGGTGGTCCTTACTTAAAAGCTTGCGGCTGTAAAGAAATTTGTATCCAAACTGAGGACAGGGGGGCAAAAAAATAAGCATTCCAGATGAGAGTAAGTACTGGACGAAAAAACAACCAGGATTAGCATGATGTACACAGTTTCTCAGCAAAGGTACAAGGAGCACACACCCAGGGGCCATACAGCTGTAGTATTGGTCGGTTATGGGTTACAAAAGGAACCTTCCCTTCTTCAAACAGCGAGGAGTACGGGAAGTTATCGTCAGGATTTCTGAACAAGAGCAAGAGCAAGAGCGAGATGAAAGAGCTCTGTGGTAACCACACCTCCCAGCCCCTCGGGATTATAAATAAATACTAACAACACTGCGCAGCAGCCAAGCTGACGTGCCAAGGGTCAAATCCAGTGAGGTCAATGTAA